>NW_026705856.1:115000-403654 GCF_029867415.1 Vicia villosa | reverse complement strand
TATCACTCTATGCATTCAAGAAACCTGCAGCGAGGAGGATTAATCACATGCTGCGTACCGTTGTTATACGAATGGTTCGTTTCACACCTACCAAAGTCTAGCACTTTCTGGAATATGAGGGATGGCCTTTACTGGTCACAGAAAATCATGTCTCTCACTCATACAGACATTGATTGGTGTAGTCCTGACAACGACGAAACCAAGATCATCTTCAATTGTGGAAGTTTTCCCAACATACCCCTTATTGGAACTAAGGGAGGAATCAGTTACAATCCAGCTTTAGCCCGTCGTCAATACGGCTATCCCATGAAAAATATACCAAGTAACATCCAATTGGAGGGTCTGTTCTTCAAGAACATCGACGATCATGGCAGCATGCTGAAGAAGGAAATTGTCCAAGCCTGGCGTCTTGTTCACAACAAAGGGAGAAGATTGTTAGGAAAACATCTTTGCATCTCCCTGGATCCTTACCTTCAATGGGTACGCGTCAGAGCATTCAAGCTCAGGATGCCATATCAACATCAAGAACCTATTCCCCTAAGGGAACCAATTTACCTTTTCTCCACCGATGTTGAAAAACTGCAAGCGGCATTAAACAAGGTATGCCAAGAAAGGAATGCTTGGAGGAACAAGTATCGAATTGTCAACACGGAAAATGTTGAAATTCAAAACATCCTAAGAAGGAAGGATGAGTTACTTGAAGTGCTCAATCGACAAGTGACACAAACGTCACTTTCTCATCATATCCCTCCTGCTTCCTGGATCATCGATCAGCTCACGTCAGAGAACGCTCAGCTCAAGAAACAGAAGAAGATGTTAGAACGTGAAGTCGGCTCATCATCAAAGTTTTAGAGTCCTTTCTCTCAGTTTCTCTGTATTTCCATTTTCAAAGTATGTAAAAACGGCGTTTTCGCTTAATTAATAAAAGTTTGATGTTTCATAACGTAATTATGGTGTTTCTTGGAAAAATATTAACTTAATTGCATATCATACATCGCTTTAGTCGTACGCACTGACACGAGAATTGTCGCGGATCTAAGAGTTACTTTCCTTTCTCCAGAAAGAGAGGAGGAGAAGGAGGTGAACCAAGACTTTCAAGCTGTCTCATCCATACAACACTCGTTCAAGTCGCAAGAAAAGAATGGAAGACTTTGAGCAAGAGAATGAAGAGCTCAGAGAAGAGATTAATACTCTCAAAGGTACTGTTGAAAGACTCAATAGTATGGTAGAAGCCCTGGTAGTTGCGCAGAATCGACCAACGCCAGAAGAACCACAAAGGACTGTGGTTTCCGAGATTGTTTCTACTCCTATTCCTCAGTATACCATGCCGCCTGATCGACCTTGGGGCATGCCGTATAACTTTACTCCAGAAGGGTACATACCCCCAGTTTCTGAAGCTCCAAAAGTCACCATGGATATGCGTCCACCGGAGGGTTACAAACCTCTGGAAATTGAAGTTCCAAGAGCAACGGCAATGGGTTTCGCACAACAGAATGCTGAGATACCGAGATCTGCTGTCATGGCTTCTCCACAGCCCATTATGCATACTTTTCCCCCGCAAGGCGGACAAGTATATCATCACGCTCCAAGTGAGGATGCTGGCGTGTATGAAAGATTGGACGAGTTCCAAGAACAGTTTCTGCAAATGCAGAAGGAACTCAAGACTCTCCGAGGACAAGATCTATTTGGAAAGAATGCTGCAGACCTCTGTCTGGTTCCAAATGTTAAGATTCCTCACAAATTCAAAGTACCAGAATTCGAGAAGTACAAAGGGAATTCATGCCCACAAAGTCATCTTGTGATGTACGCTCGAAGAATGTCAACTCAGACTGATAATCAACAATTGCTCATTCATTATTTTCAAGACAGCCTAACTGGTGCTGCACTCAAATGGTACATGAACTTGGACAGTTCAGAGATTCGTACTTTTCGAGACCTCGGAGAGGCCTTCGTCAAACAGTATAAGTACAATCTTGATATGGCTCCCGACAGAGATCAACTCCGGGCCATGACTTAAAAGGATAGAGAAAGCTTCAAGGAATACGCTCAGAGATGGCGTGAAGTTGCTGCTCAAATTTGTCCACCACTTGAAGAGAAAGAAATGACAAAAATCTATCTCAAAACTTTGAGTCCATTTTACTACGGACGAATGGTTGCAAGTGCACCAAGTGATTTTACTGAGATGGTAAACATGGGTGTACGTTTAGAAGAAGCAGTTCGAGAAGGACGCTTGAACAAAGAACCAGAATCTTCTGTTGGTCCAAGGAAGTATGGAAGTTCTTTCCAGAAGAAAAAGGATCAAGATGTCAGCAATGTCTTGCACAAAATCAAGAAGAAATTCCAACCTCATGTTGCAACAATAACTCCGGTTGTTAACTCAGCGCCAGCTTATCAACCTCAGGTTTCGCAACAACAAATTCAACAAAGGTCGCAGCAACCTCAGTAGCAGGTTCGACCTCCAAATTACAACAATCGGGCTCCAAGGTATCCTGCCTTTGACCCAGTACCAATGCCGTATGCAGAATTGTTTCCAACATTACTGGCAAAAGGACTCATTCAGACAAGGAGTCCTCCAAATCCTACAAACAGTTCCTCACCATGGTATAAGGCTGACCAATCTTGTCCCTACCATCAGGGGGCACCAAGTCACAATATTGAGAACTGTTTCTCTTTCAAGATTGACGTCCAACGATTAGTGAAGAGCGGAATGCTATCCTTCAAAGATACTAATCCAAACGTCCAAGCAAATCCTTTGCCGCAGCACAAAGAAGCTTCAGTAAATCTGATAGATCAACACCCCAACGTCATTCAAATCTACGACATTCGTCAGATAGGGGAAAATCTTGTCAAGATGCACGCTAAACAAGCTGGGTACGGTCATGTACCACCTCACAACTACTTCACATGTGAAATTTGTCCAAAGAATAATCAAGGATGTGCCATAGTTCAAGCTGTATTACAAGAACAAATGGACTTAGGACGGATTCAACATATCCGAGTCAGAACTGAACATGACATCAACATGGTTCAAGGATGTCCAGGAGAATACAAAATCTACAAAGTTGAAGACCTTGAAGGATCGGTAGTCAGGTTCCACAAAACTTTAAATGGACTTGCCTACTTTGGAACAGATTTCCACGCTTACAGTAGATGCGAAATTTGTCGAAGAAATT
Organism: Vicia villosa; assembly: GCF_029867415.1. Lineage (NCBI taxonomy): Eukaryota > Viridiplantae > Streptophyta > Magnoliopsida > Fabales > Fabaceae > Vicia > Vicia villosa. Next base: position 400,481 of record NW_026705856.1, on the reverse strand, counting down.
CACGAGGATGTTTGCGTGTTCGCAACGACATTCAAAAGCTGATGGATGACAATACCATTACTGTTCTTGCCAACAGAGAAGATGACGAAGTCTTTACCGTATCTCCTCAAATTAATCATGATGAACCTATGCAAGTTAAGTATGATAGCAGGAAGACAGCAGTTGCACCACTAGTCATCTACTTACCAGGTCCTGTACCGTATGAGTCCAGCAAGGCTATACCATACAAGTACAACGCTACATTCATTGAAAATGGTAAGGAAATACCATTACCGTCTGTTGTCAACATTGCTGATGTTAGTCGAGTCACCAGAAGTGGACGGGTCTTCAACAGAACAACAGAAAATGTGGAGAAACCTTCGGAGGAAGTACCACAAAGGCAAGACAATCATCCGACCAATGCTGTTCAAGCGAAAGAAAATGATGAGATCTTGAAGTTAATCCAGAGGAGTGAATACAACATTGTAGACCAATTACTACATACTCCGTCTAGGATTTCTGTTCTTTCCCTGCTATTGAGTTCTGAAGCTCATAGGGAAGCTCTACAGAAAGTTTTGGAACAAGCTTTCGTAGAACCAAGTGTTGCTATAAGTCAATTCAACGACATCGTTGCCAACATCACCGCCGGAACTAACCTAAGTTTCTGTGACGAAGATCTTCCTGAAGAAGGAGTAGACCATAATCTTCCACTTCACATCTCAGTTGGCTGCATGGGTGATACACTCACAGGAGTCCTAATAGACAATGGATCCTCTCTCAACGTCATGCCTAAATCAACGTTATCAAGATTATCCTTCGAAGATTACCCTCTAAGAAAAAGTCATGTCATCGTCAAAGCATTTGATGGATCAAGAAAGTCAGTTTTCGGAGAAGTAGATCTTCCCATAACTATTGGACCTCAGACGTTCAAAATCACTTTCCAAGTTATGGACATTCCAGCACAATACAGTTGTTTGCTAGGTCGCCCAGTGGTTAGGGTCACATTAATATTCCTACCAACAACAAGAACAGAACGGGAATTGGATTCTTTCCAACATCATCAAAAGCTATCCCAGGGATTGAGGTAGTTCTCCCCATTCAAGAAACTTTCTGCAGTGGAGGTTTTCTTCAACCTGTTCAACAAGCAGTCAATACCATCGGTACGGAAAACACCGATGAAGAGGAATGGTTCCTATCTTAACAAAGCAGGATATATCTCCCTACCAGAGTCTGAATCACCTTGCTATTATCCGACTAAAGGATCTGAAAGTAAGACTCAACCAAGCAGGGATGAAGTTACTGACAGCTTCACCACCAGAAGTCATGGTTCATCAGAAGAAGTTCCTCCTATCCCCGAAGAAACCTGGGATACATTGGGAGAACCAAGCGGAAAATTCGACTACATGGTAAAATACTCCGCTCCTGAAAGTTCAAGAATCTCTCTTGAAGATATTGTTCCAACTGGATGGAACATTGATTATGAGTACCTCTCTCAGCCAAAAGAGATGTATAACCCTTGCTATTCATCATCAGCATCTGGTGAAGTCATCATTGAGGATTATATCCCCAAGTCACCCTCCGAGGCTACGGATCTAGAGTTCACATATCTAGTCAATGCCATCTTGGGAGAAGAGCAAGACCAAAATACAGAAGAGGATGATCTCGAAAGTGTCTCCGACAAAGAGTCTCTCCATTCAGAAGATTGGAAGTTTCCTCAAAAGAAAAACCGACATACTCCACTTGGAAATGGGTATGCTCACACCGCTCAGTCTGCTGAAGTAGAAGAAGATCGTCTGAGTGTTGCAAAGACAGTGGTTGGTAAATCAAGACCTACCACAGGCCAGCTTAAGCCTAAGGTTCCAGATTACTTAGTGCACAATGGGGTTCGCCACTACTGGACAGCTGTTGAAGTTTCAACTGTTGTTCGCACTCCTAAGTAGGAACTTTCACCGTTATTTTGTCCTCTCACCATAGCCCAGGGTGAAGAGATGTTTCATAGGGCTTTGCATTTTACTATTTCTTAGGAAAATGTCCCTCTTTGCTTCGCCCAAAGCAATAGAGTTTTGTTTTATAGGGTCTTTGTTTCAAGAAATGACTGTCCATAAATAAAAATGTCATTCTGTTCCTTCGTTTAGTTTTTCCCTTTTCTCTTTTTCGGAAATTGGTAATCCTAAAAAAAAAAACACCCCTAAAAAACATCAAATATTCCATTAACTGCATACACCGAGTCTTCCCTCGTTGTCTAAATAAAACTTATCACACATATGCAGATTAATCATAAAATACCCCGTTGAAACGTGCGACCGTATGACTTCTCCAAGCTTTGAGTTTCCTGTATTCGAGGCAGAGGAAGAAGAAGACGAAGAAATATCAAAGGAAATTTCACGATTACTTCAACAAAAGGAAGAGGCCATTCAGCCATACAATGAGCCTCTAGAGATCATTAACCTTGGTTCCGATGGAAACAAAAAAGAGGTTAAGATTGGAGCTTCGCTCAGTTCAGAGATCAGAGAGAGTTTGATACAGCTGCTCAAAGAATTCTCAGATGTCTTCGCTTGGTCTTATCAAGATATGCCAGGGTTGGATACCAGTATAGTGGAGCATCACTTGCCGTTAAAAGCAGAATGCCCTCCGGTCAAGCAAAAATTAAGAAGAACTCATCCGGAGATGGCCATGAAAATCAAAGAGGAAGTTCAAAAGCAGATCAACGCAGGTTTCCTCGTCACTTCAGAATACCCTCAGTGGTTAGCTAACATTGTTCCCGTTCCTAAGAAAGACGGAAAAGTCCGCATGTGCGTCGACTACAGAGATTTGAACAAAGCTAGCCCTAAGGATGATTTTCCTTTACCACATATTGATATGTTGGTAGACAGTACAGATAAATCCAAAGTTTTCTCGTTCATGGACGGATTTTCAGGATATAACCAAATCAAAATGGCACCTGAAGACATGGAAAAAACAGCTTTCATCACCCCCTGGGGCACGTTCTGCTACCGTGTTATGCCTTTTGGACTAAAGAACGCAGGGGCAACTTATCAAAGAGCCATGACTACGCTTTTCCACGACATGATGCATAAGGAAGTGGAAGTCTATGTGGACGACATGATTGCCAAATCAGAAAATGAAGAAGATCACATACAAAATCTGACAAAGTTATTTCAACGCTTACGGAAGTTTCAGCTTCGCCTGAACCCCAACAAGTGTACCTTTGGTGTCCACTCAGGAAAACTCCTTGGTTTCATTGTCAGCAAACGAGGAATTGAAGTAGATCCAGCCAAGGTCAAGGCAATTCAAGAAATGCCTTCGCCCAGAACCGAGAAACAAGTTAGAGGATTTCTTGGACGTCTGAATTACATCTCGAGATTCATATATCTCATGACTGCAACTTGTGCTCCTATTTTCAAACTTCTACGGAAAAATCAAAGTTGCGTCTGGACAGACGATTGTCAGAAAGCGTTCGACAGCATTAAGGAATATCTGCTCGAACCACCCATTTTGTCTCCTCCAGTGGAAGGAAGACCTTTGATAATGTACTTAACCGTCTTAGAAGACTCCATGGGTTGTGTCCTTGGACAGCAAGACGAGACAAAGAGAAAAGAGCATGCCATCTACTACCTAAGCAAGAAATTCGCTGACTGTGAATCCCGCTACTCCATGCTCGAGAAGACGTGTTGTGCTTTGGCCTGGGCTGCCAAGCGTCTCCGCCAGTACATGATTCGACATACTACTTGTTTGATCTCTCATATGGATCCAATCAAGTACATCTTTGAGAAGCCTGCTTTAACCGGGAGAATTGCCCGTTGGCAGATGTTGTTATCAGAATACGACATTGAGTATCACGCACAGAAAGCCGTGAAAGGAAGCATTCTAGCTGAGCACCTGGCTCACCATCCACTCAATGGTCATGAATCAACCAGTTTCGACTTTCCGGACGAGGACGTCATGTACCTCAAGATGAAAGATTACGACGAGCCACTACCAGACGAAGGACCTGAGATAGGATCCCAGTGGGGCTTAATCTTTGACGGAGCTGTCAATGCTTATGGACGAGGAATTGGGGCAATCATTGTTACACCTCAGGGTACCCATATTCCATTTACTGCCAGATTAACTTTCAAATGCACAAACAATGAGGCCGAATATGAAGCTTGCGTCATGGGTCTCGAAGAAGCCATGGATCTAAGAATCAAACACTTGGATGTATACGGAGATTCTTCTTTGGTCATCAATCAAATCAAAGGAGAATGGGAAACACGCCAACCAGGGATAATCCCTTACAAAGACTACGCGAGAAGATTATTACCATTCTTCGACAGGGTAGATTTTCATCACATTCCTCGTGAAGAAAACAATTTGGCTGATGCATTAGCCACACTCTCTTCCATGATTAGGATAAATCATTGGAATGACATTCCTCAGATCGATGTTATGCGCCTGGATAGGCCCGCTCATGTTTTCACAGTAGAAGCAATCATCGACGACAAACCGTGGTATCACGACATCAAGAACTTTCTTCAAAAGCAAGAGTACCCTCTTGGGGCATCAAAGAAAGATAGAAAGACTTTGAGAAAGTTAGCTTGTAGATTCTTCTTGAATGAAGATGTTCTGTACAAGAGAAACTTCGACATGGTTCTGCTCAGATGCGTTGACAGAAAAGAAGCAGAAATACTCATGAGAGAAATACATGAAGGTTCCTTTGGTACTCACACCAATGGACATACCATGACAAGGAAAATACTGAGAGCAGGATATTATTGGCTGACGATGGAGTCAGATTGCTACCAGTACGCAAAGAGGTGTCACAAATGCCAGATCTACGCCGATAGAATTCATGTGCCACCATCTCTTCTCAACATACTCTCTTCCCCTTGGCCTTTCTCCATGTGGGGAGTCGACATGATTGGAATGATCGAACCAAAAGCGTCCAACGGACATCGCTTCATCTTGGTAGCCATAGACTATTTCACCAAATGGGTTGAAGCAGCTTCATATGCAAACGCTACAAGACAAGTTGTCGTCAGGTTTATCAAGAATCACATCATATGTCTCTACGGCATTCCTAGCAAGATAATCACTGACAATGGGTCAAATTTGAATAACAAAATGATGAAGGAGCTTTGTGAAGAATTCAAGATCGAACATCACAACTCATCTCCTTACAGACCAAAGATGAATGGAGCTGTAGAAGCAGCTAACAAAAACATCAAGAAAATCATTCAGAAGATGGTCATCACTTACAAGGATTGGCATGAAATGCTCCCGTATGCTCTTCATGGTTACCGTACATCAGTACGTACTTCGACTGGAGCAACTCCTTTCTCCCTTGTATATGGCATGGAGGCAGTCCTACCTATAGAGGTTGAGATTCCATCAATGAGAGTTTTGATGGAGGCAAAATTAACAGAAGCCGAGTGGTGTCAAAGCAGATTCGATGAATTGAACTTAATCGAAGAAAAGCGCATGACAGCTTTATGCCACGGACAGCTATATCAACAAAGAATGAAGAAAGCTTTCGACAAAAAGGTTCGACCTCGCATAATCAAAGAAGGCGACCTTGTACTCAAAAAGATTCAATCTTTTCTCACAGATTCGAGAGGGAAATGGACTCCCAATTATGACGGCCCCTACGTGGTCAAGAGAGCTTTCTCAGGAGGAGCCTTAATACTCACGACTATGGATGGAGAAGAATTCACCCGTCCTGTGAACGTCGACGCAGTCAAGAAATACTTCGCCTAAATAAACAAAAGAACAGCTCGCTAAGTTGAAAACTCGCAAAGAGCGACTTAGGCAAAAAAGAGCGTCTCGGTGAATCGAAAACCCGAAAGGGCGATTCAGGCAAAAATTAGAGACATAAAAAAATATATATTAATCAATCCCGGTAGACTTAAAACCCGAAAGGGGTAGTTTACGCAAAAGTTAGGGATATATGGCAAGTAACTGTGTTCAGGACAAACTTGATCATTCAAAATCCATAGCGGAGTATTCATCAGCAGTAGGTCATCTTCTACGAAGCACGAATACAGCGCAACTCGGAGTGGAAGGGAGAGATAACGGTCGTCACGTTTCATCGTAGCCCTTTTCCCGAAAATTACCAATTTCCAACTTTGTAAATACTCCATGGAATCAAGCATTTGGCTGATTACCATTCCATATATAATAATTTGAGCCTTGTGCTTTTCCTTTGCAATCTAGTCTTATTCAGTTTCTTGGAATGCATTTTAAGTTTAAACAGTCAATTTCTTGAAACAAATGTTTTCATAAAATAAAAATGAATTTACTTGCAAAAATAAAGGTGAAATTTCTTTCTAAGGTTTACAAACAATAGGAAGAATGCAAATAGTTGCTCCGAGAATGGTTGAGACTCCGGGAACCAAGATTTCCCCATGAGGTCGCTTTGCGAACATCTCCCGATGACGGATCTTTACTTCAATTCATATTACTCATTTCGGACAGCGGACAACTGATAACCAGATATTCCCAACAGAGTTCGAACTCCAAGAAGAGGACATCTTCTGATCAACAAGAATTCAAGTCGTATCTTAGGATTTTACATCCGCGACAATTCTATTCACATTCACTTTACATTTTATCATAATATTCATGCATACATCATAACTGCATAGTCGAGTCAGGCTTTGATCATGTGAATGCCTGAGTCATTTAGGCATGAACTCAAGTTTCCCCTGCAAGTTCCGGAGAAACTTTTTCCTTCGAAACAACAGTTCATACACAAGGATCTCACCAAGCAAGTCAACAAATGGTAATCTCCCTCAAAGAGATAGTTTGTTCACTTTTGGAATTCCTCAGCCGAGAATCTCCTGCAGAGCGACATTCGACAGCCTTCTTCAGATGAGATGGTCTGCTTCACATTTTGGAATTCCCTACAGGTTTGGTATTTCCCCAGCAGGGTCAAGAGGTGCTACTTCTTGTCAAAGAAAAATTCAGAATCTCCTAGCAGATCGACAAATGATTCCCCAGCGGAGTCAGCGAATGGTAGTCTTCGTCCAGAAGATAGTTCAGATTCCCCAACAAAGTCAGCAAATGGCAGTCTCTTTCAGCAGAAGACAGTTTGCTCACTTTCCTTCATGACAAAGTCAGCAAATGGCAGTCTCTTTCAGCAGAAGACAGTTTGCTCACTTTCTTTCATAACAAAGTCAGCAAATGGCAGTCTCTTTCAGCAAAAGACAGTTTGCTCACTTTCCTTCATGACAAAGTCAGCAAATGGCAGTCTCTTTCAGCAGAAGACAGTTTGCTCACTTTCTTTCATAACAAAGTCAGCAAATGGCAGTCTCTTTCAGCAGAAGACAGTTGGCTCACTTTCCTTCATGACAAATTCAGCAAATGGCAGTCTCTTTCAGCAGAAGACAGTTTGCTCACTTTCTTTCATGACAAAGTCAGCAAATGGCAGTCTCTTTCAGCAGAAGACAGTTTGCTCACTTTCTTTCATGACAGGGTCGACAAATGGCAGTCTTTTCCCAAGAAAAGACAGTTTGTCTGTTAAATACTCAAGAGATCGACAAATGGCAGTTTCTTCGAACAGTTTGTCTGTTTCTGGGATGTTTAACTCCCCACAGAGTCGATGAATGGCAGTTTTCCTCTTAGGAAAACAGTTTGTTGATTCCCCAGGCACCAGTCGACGAATGGCAGTTTTCACCCCGAAAATAGTTCGTCCGCCTTCAAACAAAGTCATTAGCCCCTCAAAAGATCATGAGGCCATATGACATTCTTTCAAAGACGTCAAGTCAAAAGGGAAGATGGTGAAGTTTCTCTACAGCCGTCAAATGGCATCTTATCTCCAAGCGCTGGTAAGAAGTTTGACGAGGAAACAAACCTTTGAAGTTTCTCTACTACCATCAAATGGCATCTCATCTCCAAGTGCTGATGAGAAGTTTGATGAGGAAACAAACCTTTGGAAATTTTCTCTTTATCTGAGATATTGTCCAAACGCAACTGAGACCAGTTTCGAGATTTGGACATCCGGAACGAGAGGAGGTTGTTTACCTTTTTCTAAGTATCAACACTTAGTTAAAGAAGATGGATTGCGCATCCTATACTGCCATCCATTCGCCAGAATCCACATCAAGTATTTCTGCAGGAGTTTGTCTCCTCATCCCCCGCCAAGTGCGACAACGGGATCAAGTCATGCAAAGATTTTTATCAATTACAACATCTCAGGAGCGCCCAAAATTCGGGCATTCCTCGATATTTAAGTCTCTTTTACGCCGGAAAGATCGAGATATCAATCTCTCTCCCTCCAGATAAAAGAAACTTAAATAGGGGCATCTGTCATACCCTAATTTTTGACCCCCCTGAGATGGCATATCTTCAGGATTTTTCATCAGGTCAAGACAAGTTCCCAAAGCAGTTACTTCTCCATCTGGTATCTAATCGAGGATGCTCAAAGACAAGAAAGCTCAGGCAAAGGATCAATCAATACAAGGATTAGTCCCTAATACAATCATGGGGCTCAAGGACTTCATTTTTCTCATCTATGATTGATTAGACATCCAGTCATCTGAGTACAGGTTTACTCAGGTCACCAAACTAGGGTTTTGAGCCTATCAAGGACTGAAATCAGGGATCACATTTGGGAAGCCCTAAAAAACCTCAGGGGATCATTCAAAGACATCAATCATCTTCAAATATCTCATATTACAAGATCCACCGGACATCACACTTCAATTCAAAGTCTACAGTCATTATTTTCACATGGTCGACAAATTAGGGTTTTGACCTAATTCACCAAGATAGTGGACTTTTAATCAGGGCATGAATCCAAAACTCAAGACATGATTCAAAAATCTCTACTACCTCAATATAATCCATTTACATCATTCATTTGAGGAGAAGATCTTGTTTCTACACAAAAGCCCAAAAATTCACTTTGTCAGGGAAAAGTCAACTGTGAAGGATCATCATTGACTTTTAAGGTTTTTGGTCAAATAATGATTTTCAAAGATCAATATCATCAATATATGGATGTCAAAGTCATTTGACCAAAGAAATTCAAAGAAATTCATCAAGGAACAAAAAGTCGAGAATTAGGGTTTTTGAAGGCATGGTGAGAACTCAAAATTTCACCTACACAACTCAAAAAACTTCCAACATGAAAGTTGTAGATCTTGCAAAATAAAACAACATCTTACAAGGGAACTTTTTTCAAAAGATCAACCATTTATGAAGTTTTGGAAATTTTGAAGTTTAGGTCATAAACACTTAGAAATTTTTCTAAGTGTTTTAACCTAGTTTTCATCCAACTTTGGGCTCATTTTTCACAAATTTCCCAAATGATTCTGAAGAAGACATAACTAATGATTTGAAGTAGATGTTTAGGGCTTTCCAAATTGTGTTCAACCTTCTCCAAATTCAATTTGAGCTAGGAGTTATGCTTGTTCAAAGTTGGCCTCATGAAGTAAAATTATAGGTCATGTGCAAATTGGAACTTTGCAATTTTGTGCATTTTGCTTCATGAATGGATGCTACACGACCCATAACATGTCTGAAACAATACCATGCATTCATTTTCACCATGGCATGAAGATTGAAGAAGATTCCCAAAAGCAAGAACATGTGATTATGTAATCATTACTTTTGAGAATTTATGATAAGCAATGATTCACCAATTGGAATCTTCTCCTAAGCCAATAGAAACTTGCTACATATCAGAAATGTTCCCTAAGATCCTGCAAGATCAATGGATAGGGGAAGCTAGCCCAAAAATACATCATTGCATTTTGGAGATTCTTTGAATTTCTTCATGGCTAAGAAACCAAACTCACTACACTAAGCAAGCTCACCACAGCCAATTGATCTGCATCCATTTGCCTATAAATAGAGGCCTCATTCTCATTCAAAAAACACACCAAAGCAACAGAATTCTTGCTTTCTCTTTTCTTTCTTCATACTTAGTTTTTTCAAAGGTCCTTTGGCAAGAAGACTCGGATTCTTCAAACCAAAGCTCTCTCTTTGAAAATAAGTATTCAAACACATTGAGGGAGGCATTTGGAGGTGATCCAAACCTCTGGAACACTGCTGGGCATGGAGAATCATCATCTCCACCTCTCATTTGGAGCACTTGCAGTTGGAGGACCACAGAACAATTCAGGAGGTTTCAAGCCAAGCCAATCATCCAGGCACACTCCTCAGGTCATAGTGAAGCTAACCAGATGGCTGCAGCTCATCTGTAACTCCAAATTCAACAACCTCCATGTTCACTTGAAGCTGAAATCGAGGGAGGTCCATAGAACAACTCAGAAGGATTCAGGCTACAATAAGCATCCAGTTAGCATCATTGAGTCTCAGGGAAGCTATTGAGATCATTCATTCAAGCCCAGGTGGTCTCTATCATCCTCACGACCTCCATTTTCAGAGGTAAGTTTCTGAACCTCACTTCTCTAATTTAAGTACTCTTTGTGAAATAGCTCGATTCTATCTTGTTCAGCATCATCAGAGGATTGAAAACCCTCTATCATCATCCATTTATCTTTCAGTATAGTCATTTAATTTGATTTTGAAATTTTAGGGTTCTTCACGATTTCTGGTAAATTAGTTAGATGTAGTTAATATTAATTCATGTTAGTTACATATTTAGAATCGTGAGTGAATTTAGAGCAAGTTTCAGTTTACATCATTGCAAATGGTTGAGAGTTGAGAGAGTTCAGAAATTTGAATTGATGGAGCTTGAGGTTGAAGACGAAGATGGAGGGTGGCGCCATTTTTCAAATCTCTGAGCGACGTTTGTTTTATTTTTAATGATAGGCGTTTCCTTAACGAATGAATAACTTGCCCTAGTGGCCACACATGCGCTCTTAGTCTCCTCATGCCCAAGGTCTGGGGTTCGAATCCCCCTCGCCTCAGACCTTTTGATTTTATTTTCCTTTTTTCCACTCTATGCACTAGACAACACACATATTGCAATGAAATGCCCTCTATAACACCATGCGCGCGTTGGCTGGTTGGTGTGTGTTTTGATTGTTGGCTTCAAGGGCGTGGGTTCAAACCATGGTGAGGCCAAAATATTTTTTTTATCACTTTTCCTTTTCATTTTCTTCACAACTTCACATAATTAATTCACTTATCAAATTAAATCATTTTCACTTCATTTTTCACACACTTTTTATTTAACATATCTATTTTGTGAATAATCAAAAAAAATCATAAAAATATTATTTATTTCATGTATTTTTATTAGGTTTAAAATAGTATGTTTTAGGTGTTTTCTTAAATACTTTAATACATATTTTCACTTTGTTTTAACCTAAATCATTTTGTAAATAAAGTTTATGATAAAACCCTAATTGTTTAGGTCTTAATTAAGTAAAAAAATCTTTATTTTTACTTTAATTAAGTTGACTTTTGTCAATTCTCAAAACTGTTTTCAATCTCCGAATAAATCAAATGATTAGGGTTTTCAAACAACAAAACCTTGTATCATTCAAAATCATTTTCAATTGCTTTTACACCAGTACTGTAAAGTACTGGGCCTCTAATAGAGTGTAAGTCCCAAAAACCTTCTCTTCTTAGCTTGTTTTCAAAACTGTATTTTCAAAATCTTCTTTCTGTTTTCAAAACTTTCTTCTGGTATTTGAAGGGCATTATTCCCGGTGAAACTCTTCAGATACCTATGTGACCTTTGTCCATCTTCACTTCTTCTGTTTTCAAAAACCATTAACTGTTTATCATATATTCAACTGTTATCAACAAAACAACAAAAATATTGTTGAGGCTCTGTACATACTTCTTCAATGGCCTCCACTCCATCCAGGTTAGGCTTTACAAGCTTTCAATTTACAGTCTTTATTTAAATTACTGTCAAATATAAATTGTGCATATATTAGTTTAGAACTACGTTTGAGTATAAACCTTAGGACAATTAAACTATATATATATTATAGGAATATGGCCTAGGATTGAGAATGTCTTCCCGGTGAAGGCTCTTTCCTAATTAGAGATCTGTAGTTCAAACCCCCAAGATGAATTATTCCTGGTGAAACATCTTGGCAAAAACCTTAGAATCCAAATAAATAGGACACATCCACCCAAAGAGGAATTATTCCCGGTGAAACCTCTTACCCATTTGCTTAGAGCCAAAATAAGTTCAAAACTACATAGCTTTCTCTTGTGCTATAACAAGGACCCTCGATTAGCCTCCTCTTGGGCTTTGTACAAGGACCCACAGGCTTCTTAAAAGCATTTCCAGCTTCCTCTTGAGCTTGTATACAAGGACCCATCAGGTTTCTTATAAACATAGGAACAGGTCTTTAGCCACCTTTTAGCCTACCCTGGTGAGTTTCTTCCAATTTAAACCAGACTTTAAACAAGCTAAGTTTGTCTCAATTTTGCATTGAGTACACCTTTTGGAATGAGAGACATGGACAGTCTCTGTCACCCTTATCTTCATCAATCTTCCTTAGCAGAGTCTAGGATCCATGCTTTGGGTCATCCTCAGCATTGAGTCAGCCTTCATCTTGGGCTTTAAACAAGAAGTCTCCATTAGATAATCTTTCTGCCATTCATTTTCAACAAAACCACTGGAAAGGGTTAGCCTCCAAAGTCAATTAAAATCAACCTCCATTTCAATAAATCCCTGGAAAGGGTTAGCTTCCACACATTCTTTCATTTTTAATATAAATCCCTGGAAAGGGTTAGCTTCCACACATTCTTTCATTTTAAATATAAATCCCTGGAATGGGTTAGCCTCCAATATCAGTCTTTCAAAACCAAATACTCATTCTCTTAGGAGGTAATTTCCCCAAAAGAGTCAAAACCCCTGGAAAGGGTCAGCCTCCAAAAAACATGATAAAGTCAGTCTTTTAACAGACAAATTCACCAGCTGAGTCAAAATCCCTGGAAAGGGTTAGCTTCCAAAGAAAAACAGTCTTTTAATAACTAAAATCTCCTCAGTAGAGTCAAAACCAACAAAAATAGTTTGGGCTTCATACAAGGCACCAAACAATAAAACTCCCCTGTCAAGAGTCAGCCTCAACCTTGGGCATTGTACAAGGCAGATAATAGAGTCTCCCCAGTGAGTTCTTCATCACTCAGTAGCCACAACCTTGGGCTTTGTACAAGGCAGATAAACCATATTTTCATGTGTCAAAGATTCCTAACACCTAGGATCTTTTCCCCTTAGAGTCATCCATACTCAATTCATTTAAAAAAGAGCCTGCCACAACCTTGGGCTTTGTACAAGGCAGAAAATAATGTTTTCCCTAGCTAGAGTCTTGGGCTTTGTACAAGGCACATAAAATAGAGTCATTCATTCAATTATCCTCAGCAGTTAGCCATAACCTTGGGCTTTGTACAAGGCACATAAATAGAGTCTCCCTAAGTAGAGTCAGCCTCAATTCTGGGCTTTGTACAGAACACAAAAATACCCTGTAATTAATCCCCAGTGGAGTCATCTCCCAGAGTCAATAATAATTAATTAATCAATTAAAAAGCCTCAAGCTTGGGCCTCATACAAGCCAGCTAAATTCAAATCTTTTATACAGTAGATAGACATAGCTTATCTCTATAGAGAGATATTTTTACTACTCTACCACATTCAAACAAACAAACATTTCAATTTCAATTTCAATCAAAGTCTCCCATTTAGGACTCTGAAAGACATGCTCTGGCACATCCCCAGACTTGTACACTTTCCCTAATTTGGATGAGCATCTTTCTTTCATTTTTAGAGGCACGATGGCTGTCATACTTGATCAACCAAGTAGACTCCCCTCTTAATGAAACATCATCATTTTTTTAGCTTTTCTGTCACTTTTAAATGTTTGTGGTAGAATAGTACAAATACCTCTCTGTAAAGATGATTTCATGTCTCTTTACTGTAAACAGAGATTTAATTCCAAGCTTCAACCTTGAGCTTCAAGCAAGGCACCAAAAACAATTAATTTCCCTAGTTAGTTCCCCGAACTACATTAAGCTCTGACTTCCACTAGGGATATGTAGGCATGAGGTTCACAAGGAATCTCAGCGAGCTAATAAAATACCAAAAATAGTCAGTCTGTCTGTCTGTCTGTCTTTTCAAATCAAATCAATTCTCTCTCCTAACACAAAGGAGAAACTTTCCCAATCATTAGCAGCAAACACAATCACAATGACACAGAGAAGGTTCCTGTAGAGTACTACAGATATGTAGGGTGTTTAAACACTTCCCTATGTATAACCGACCTCCCGGACTCCAGAATTTCTAGTCTAGGTGAAATCCCCACACTTAGCAAACTCCTAGGGTTTAGTTGAGATCTTTTTTCCCCTTTCCTACTCGTAGGACCAATAAGAAAGTTCGTGTGATATCGTAGGAAGAACTGAAATAAAATTCATCCCACCACGGGCGCATTCTCCTTCCAAATTCCGCGTGAAGGGTCTAGCGTGTCGTCCTCCCAAGTGAAACGGGGAGGTAAAGAAAACGACACCACACACCCGTGTTAGTGATTCCGGATCCAAATCGATCCTATGAGGTGTTTTGTGACGCTTCTAAGAAAGGTTTAGGTGGAGTATTGATGCAAGATGGCCAGGTGGTAGCTTATGCCTCTCGACAGTTGAGATCTCATGAAGAGAATTATCCGATCCATGATCTTGAGCTTGCTGCAATAGTTTTTGCACTCAAGGTGTGGCGACATTACCTATATGGCGTTCACTTTGAGATGTTTAGTGACCATAAGAGCTTGAGATATCTTTTCGACCAGAAGGAGTTGAATATGCGACAAAGGAGATGGATGGAGTACCTCAAGGATTATGACTTTGAATTGAAGTATCATCCAGGAAAGGCTAACAAAGTGGCAGATGCGTTAAGTAGGAAGGAATTTCGAGTTGCGGAGTTGATGATGTTAGAACATGACTTATTGGAAAGGTTTCGCAATCTTAATCTTCAGTTTGAATGGACATCCAATGGTGTGTTGATCAGTAATTTGAGCATTCAGAATGAGCTACGAGAAAGAATTCGGATATCACAAGGGTATGATGAGCAATTGCAAGCGAGCAAAGGCATGCCTGATTTTGTGAGAGCACCTGATGGAGTAATCTTGTTTAAGCAACGGATGTGTATACCGAATGATTCTGAGTTGAAGCGTTTGATTCTGGATGAAGCACACAAGAGTAGATTTTCTATTCATCCTGGATCGACTAAGATGTATCAAGACTTGAGGAAAGACTTTTGATGGCCAGGGATGAAGAAGGAGATTGCAGAGTATGTAGCACAATGTCCCATTTGTCAACAGGTTAAGATTGAACACCAGAGGCCAGGAGGAATGTTGCAACCACTGGAGGTACCAACGTGGAAATGGGATTCTATTTCTATGGATTTCATTGTGGGATTACCTCGTACTCGAGGCGGACATGATTCTATATGGGTAATAGTGGACAGGTTGACTAAGTCTGCTCACTTTTTACCTGTAAAGACCACTCACAAGGTGATTCATCTCGCAAGGCTTTTCATAGCAGAGATTGTACGGTTGCATGGCGTGCCGTCCAGTATAGTGTCTGATCGTGATCCAAAATTCACTTCGAGATTTTGGAAGATGTTTCATAAGGAATTGGGAACTAGATTGGATATGAGTACGTCTAACCATCCTCAATCCGATGGGCAGACGGAGAGGACAATCCAGACGATAGAGGATATGTTGAGAGCTTGCATTCTAGAAGAAGGTGGGAGTTGGAAGGATCATTTGCCGTTGGTAGAGTTCGCATATAATAACAGTTACCTTGCTAGTTTGGGTATGGCTCCTTATGAAGCTCTATACGGGAGAAAATGCCGATCACCATTGTGTTGGGCCGAAGTAGGGGAGAAGAGTGTTCTTGGACCGGAGATTATACAAGAAACTACCGAGAAAGTTAAGATGATCCGAGATAATCTCAAGAAAGCCCAAGACCGACAAAAGAACTATGCGGACAAGCGGAGGAGACCTTTAGAATTTGAAGTTGGTGATCATGTGTATTTGAAGGTCACTCCAAGATTGAGATTGGGAGGACCGTTCAAAACACGAAAGCTCAGTCCGAGGTATGTGGGACCATATCAGATTATGAGCCGGGTAGGTGAGGTGGCTTATCAGTTGGCATTATCACCTTCACTATCTGGGCTGCATGACGTATTCCACGTATCTCAACTCCGGAAATTTGTGCCCGATACTTTTCATCCTATTCTTCCGGATACTGTTGAAGTAGAACTAGATCTTTCCTAGATCCTCGACCTTACCGTATCCTAGAGCGTGCAAGCAAATCCCTACGAAGTAAGGAGATACCTATCGTGAAGGTAATGTGGGATGAGACGCGTCCTGAGGAAGCTACGTGGGAGCTTGAGTCAGAGATGCGAGAATCCTATCCTCACTTGTTCTGGTAAGCTTTCTTTGAATTCGAGGACGAATTCTATTTAAGGGGGGAAGAATGTAATACCCGACATTATATTTATTCGATCTTTATGTTTACTAATAAATTGGTATAAAATAAGATGGATAAATATGATGTATATTCTACTAATTGGTCCTTAGTGCTAACTAAACCTATTAGTGGCAATAGGAGGGGTATAATGGTACTTTCACCCTTAATTAGAACTTAGGACATGTTTGGATCCCTCATTCCTTTCTTGACCAAAACAGAATTTGTGAGGGAGAGAAAGAGGAGAAGAAGCGTGGTAAGAGAGGAAGAGGAAGAAAAGTCCCAAAACTTAGTCCAAGCTTAATCCTTGCATGCAACCAATTCTGTCCCAAATCTTGCTCTTTCCATCATCATCATCATCATCTTGCTTTCAGCTTTGTCATCATCTTCTCCAACTCTAAGGTGAGTCCTTAGTTAGATACCATGGGGTTTTACATGTATGGGTTATAATTGGGGTTTAGGGATTGTGAGATAATTGATAAACATATGATGCTAAACATGTTAGTTTTTGTATTAATCCTTGCATGCTGGTGGTTCTGAACATATGTATGTTAGAAATTTGTTGGGTTTATGTTAGTGATGCAGGGGATCAATTATAGGACATTGTGACTGGTTTAGATGCTTTAAAATGCAGAATTTTGGGTTCTGCAGGTGAAGTAACCGGTTACTTGGATGAGGTAACCGGTTACCTGGGAGTGAAAAGTGAAAAAATTTGGGTTCTGGGCTGAAGTAACCGGTTACTTGAAATGAAGTAACCTGTTACTCTGCATGCTGAGCAGAATTTTCAGAATTTCGAAAATTCATAACTCCCACTTCGTGTACCCGTTTGACGCGTACCATATACAGTTAGAAAGCTAATTAAATATACTATCTAGGAAAATTAGCCTCGGTGTTTGAATATTATTTTTCGGCATATCAGACGTACCTTTAGTAAAGAGCGACATGAATAATATTTGGATAATATGCTGTTATAATGAATTTTTCTCTTCAAATACTATGCTATATTATTGTATGCTATGCTGGAAGTATGAAAACTCCGTCGTTTTGGTTGAACGATCGGATTGCTTGTCTTGTTTGTGACCTTGACTTTATGTCATATTTTTGTATGCTTGAATCGAAGTGGCCGGCAGGCTAGATTGGGACGTTGCTCTGACTGTGTAGTCTATGAGCCCTCCCGGACCGTGTAGTCCAATGGAATGACCCGTTCATGTGTATTGTTCGATATGGTGTGCATCTGAGCTACCGTTGCAGTGTGCTCGTGAGTTTCCGTACGGGGTTTTACTCACCTGGCATTAACACACGTGCGTGCTCGGTATGGTGGGGTTATGCGGCTATGTAGGCTAATGCATAATGTGATAACTCACCTCTAGTGAAGTCACGTAGACTAACACTAGGCTTTCGCCCGATGGGCTCAGGCGTCAAGGCGGCGGTTTGTACTCGGCGTAACTCACTAGCGTGAAGGAGGTTAACGGGATAATGACGCCAATTAGGCCAGGTCATCGCACGGCCATTTAGGCTTGTGTGGACTCGTTTAACCATCCTGCAGTGTGCTTGTACAAGTCCCTTGACAAATAGGCAGGAGGTTACTCATCGAGGATGCATTTATTCCATAATCCTAGCCGGGGTTGTTTACACTTCTGGATTCCCCGTATGTGGATGCGGGTTTGCATACTTGTTTGCTATACAATGTGTATTTGCTTGAGACAAGTCCAATGGTGGACGAGTCGCTTTGTTTACTCCGTACTTGTACCGGAAGTAAGAATAACCCCGAATCCATGGTGGATTCGTTTATTTTTGTATGTTCCCTTTAGATCCGAGCGGACTAATAGGATAGGCGGACTCACTGAGATTTAGTAATCTCATCCCATTCCAATTATTTATTTTTCAGGTGGTTCGAGGCAAGATCGCGGTAAGGGAAAGATGGATTAGATCTCTTGGCGATGCTTGGATATTTCTTTTAGTTCTTGTCGTGCTTACTATCTATTGTATTTTGGATATGTACTGATATAATGTACTTATGTGTTGGCCATGAAACATTCAGCTTATGTACTCATGTACTTCTACTTTCCGCTGTAAAACATTATGTATTTGTTGTCTTATGAACCATTTATAATACTTTATGCATATTATTCTAGACAAATATGTGTGGGGTGTTACAGTTGGTATCAGAGCAGGTCGATCCTCGACTTTGCTAAGACACATCATAATGCAGTACAATTCTGCCTCATATGTGTATAATCAGTATGATTCTTTATGTCTTATTTATGGTATTGAGCCTGATCAACTTGATTCCATGCGTAGGACAGACAGGGAGATGGCTGAGCAACGCAGAGGTCCCGGAAGGCCCAGAACAAGGAATGTGGAGCCCGAGCAACCATCCGGAAGTGCAGGCGTGCCTTGGCAACAGATGATGCAGCAGATGATGCAACAAAACCAGATGATGGCTCAAATGATGCAAGGCATGCAAGGACAACAACCTCCTACTCAAGCTCCCGTTCCTCAAGCTGCAGCTGGACCTGATTTTCGTGCCTTCTTCAGGATGGATCCTCCAGAGTTTGTTGGCGGACTTGATTCACTCCTGGCTCATGATTGGTTAGCTGGTATGGAGAGGGTGTTCCAAGCCATTCAGTATACTAAAGAAGAGAAGGTGATCTTTGCTACTCAGAAGATGTAGTATTTAGTTTCAATAGATGCAATATAAATATCATAAGTATTAAAATCAAGTATTCAACATTTTATATGGGCAAATTAAAATGAAAATCAAGAACGCAATGTGTATTGACAAAACATCCATTCTAAACACTAATTTCACAATTTTTGTTAGCGACTTGTTTGAGTCTCGTCTTATTATAAGGGTGCGTACAATTGGATTGGTTGTGGGGATATGTTATCCCCTTTAATCTTATTGTACATAAAGAATTTATAATGTCATAAATTTCAAAAAATATTCAATTGTTTTATTTATTCCTGTTATGTTTTTCAATTAATTTTATTTTCTAATAAACATTCTATAAGTAGCGGTATAAAAATAAATGCTTTTTATTGTTAAAAAGGTAGATAAAATAAATATATGATACTAAATCAAAATATCAAGTAACGAGAGAATTAACACAAATTTTCACACCTGATATCTAACTCATACACATAAAATTAAAATCTTTCAATTAGGCCATGCATGCCGATGAGTTCACAAAAGGTAAGCTACTAATAATTGAAAGTACGCTTAATAGGATGAGTGAGCAAGATGCAATAGTTAAAATGCTTTAAAAAAATTAAGTCCAATTTATATATTACAAAATGCCCTCAATCAAATCAAATCATATCCTTTTCTATGGGAATTGTTTTTAAACGTCAAGACTTCTTCCAAAAATAGATGATCTATTTACAAGTCCTTGCTTGTCTCAGTTCATAATCAAATTTCAACACTTAGAACGATACAAAGTGGTTCTTAGAAAGTGTTTTTTAAGTTTTTTCACTAGAAACCCAAGAGCACTTGGGTGAGATGGCAAGGATCTCTTCCAGCTTAACCAGAAGTCATGGGTTCGATCCCTGTCCTAGGTACGCAGCAGTGTAAAATCTCTTGAGGGAGAGCTTTACCGCCTATATGGTCCTACCCGGCTCGAGGGATTAGTCTTAGCAGTTGCGCGCAGAGGATACCACGGTTTATACCAACAAAAAAAGTTTTTTCACTAGAACCATCCTAATAATAACATTTTTTAAATTATGTAAAATCTTCAATAAGTTATAAAAAGTTAAAGAAATTAATTAATTTAAAGTAGCATAGTGAAAATGTATTCAATTTTAAAATTTACAATTTGGACAAATAATATATCTGTAAAGTAATTTTGTAAGATTTTATAACAATTACTACAATTTCATATGCAAAGAAAGTCCAACTCAAGAAAAAAATCAGTATCAAAAGCTCGTAAATAGTATCATAAAAATTACCATTTATTAAGAAAAAATAAAATATTATACTAAACTTAGTAAAGACAACAAATTTAGAATCATTAACATCTTTATAAATTAACATTTATAGAGTTTCCTTTAAATAATAAACAATATTATACAAAAAAGGAATACTTGAAAGTAATAAATTCCTAAGAAATACCATATAATACTTTACAATATATATATATAGAGAGGTAGTGATTCATTTTTCTCAACAACAAAAATAAGATACTTTTTACTGTTTTAGAAAGAAAGAGAAAAATTTCATTATGTTTTTTAAAAACATGCAACTTTGTCATGTCACATTATTCATACTCTCAGTTTTCTTTATAATTTTTAGCAGTACAATTGCATCATCCATTCCATGTAGCGATATCAATTCTTTGAGATTAATAATCCAATTTTTCATACCTTATAATTTATTTTTTAAATAAACATTGTTTTATGATTTCTCTTCAATTAAATAACACTCGATAATTATTTTCGTTACAGATACTAAGTGTTCCATGTTATCTGATTCTGATATTCAGGTATAAAGACTTTTTTTGTTAAACATATATGGACAGATTATAGTTTAATTTTTTCCAATATTTTTAATTCCCACTTATTTGGTGTAATATTAAGAATTTGATATTTTTATTGCTTAGCATCTTAGGTGTATCTCTCAATTATTTTAAATGATAAACTTTGAAACTTAAAAAATTCAAATTGATTATTTTTTAATGGTAATATTATTTGGTTTTGTTTTTACTTCAAAATTATTTACTACAATTCCATCATGAGTTCAACATTTTCATGAATAAATTCTTCCCATATATATTTAATTTTGATAAAAGAAATAATAACTGCCTTTAGACTATTTTATCAGTAAATTAAGGTTAACTGTGATATTTATGGTGAACAGGTTGAGGAAAATCCACAAGGAATTATGTCTCATAAAGAATCACATGTGTCAAAGGTTTTGTCAACAAGGAGGTTTCTTAATCCGGCTGGATCACGTCCTCCAAACTGCGTAAACAGTTGTGAAACTTGCACTCCATGCACACCTGTCCTCGTTTCGGGGCCAGCACCTGAATCAGAGGTGTGGAAGTGCAAATGCAAGGATAAGTTATACGATCCAATTGGTTAAAAATTATTTATATGTATGTTTAATATCAAATTATGATCAATAAATGAGACTCCACGCTACGGTAATTAGAGTCTTCTGTTCAATTATATTTATGGGTTCTCCATGCTTATGAACGTTTGGTTTTTGAGTTTTGAATTTATTTTACTCATTGTACTTTTTCCTTCTTTGGTTCCAAAGAGTTAAATATATTTTGTGGAAAAAATTGTGTATTGAGTTAAATGTTTAATATTACATACTATACATTTTTTGTTTTTCTATAATAATGTACATAATTAATATATATATTTAATGATTAATTAATTTTTTAATCATAAAGAGATACAAAAATTACAAGAAGTATCAAAATTATTCTAACCCTTAAAAAGGAAGGCACTTTTAAGGAATTTTATAATATTGGTGAAGTTTAGAGACTAAAATTTTCCATATTTATATAAAAAAATTATTTAATTTGTTTTCGATTTTCTATATTTCAAAAATAATAATAGAAATTAGAAAAATCTTATTTCACAACAAAAAAAAAAGACAACTTAAAAATTTATTTCATAAAAGTAAAATGGAAAAAATTCTTTAATTAAAATTTGATTTAACTAATTTTTATTTTTTATAAATAATGTTTTATATTAAAATTAATTTTAAATATTTTGAAAAATATATTTTACAAAATAAAGTAATAGCCGTATAGAATGTTGATATCATAATAGCACAAAATTAGTACTTAATTATCCATGTTTAAATAAGCAAGTATGTATTTTTATTAAGCTTATATATCCATGTTTTGTCAAGCAAATAAGTTTGTCTTTGTTGTTTATTTTTAATCCTTGATGATTTTGTCCATTTTGGAGTTAATCATAGTAACATGCAGAGTATTTAATTTCAATCAATGCAATATAAATATCATAAGTACTAAAATCAATTATTCTACATTTTAAATGGGCCAATTAAAACGAAAAACAAGATCACAATGTATATTGACAAAACATCCATTGTAAACACTAATTTCACATTTTTTGTTAGCGGCTTGCCTAATAGACAATGGATGATGTACTCACAGGAGTCCTAATAGACAATGGATCCTCTCTCAACGTCATGCCGAAATCAACATTATCAAGTTTATCCTTCAAAGATTACCCACTGAGGGACAGTCACGTCATCGTCAAAGCATTTGATGGATCAAGAAAGTCAGTATTTGGAGACGTGGATCTTCCCATAAGTATTGGACCTCAGATGTTCAAAATCACTTTCCAAGTTATGGATATCCCAGCACAATACAGTTGTTTGCTAGGTCGCCCATGGATTCATGAGGCTGGGGCAATTACTTCAACACTTCATCAGAAACTGAAGTTCATAAGAAATGACAAATTGGTAACTGTATGTGTAGAACGAGCTTTGATCGTCAGTAACCTGTCATCATTCTCCGACATTGAACCAAAAGAAGTTACTGGAACTAAATTCCAAGCACTTTCCTTGGACAAGGAAAAGGGAAAGGAGAAAGCAGCGTCTATTTCTTCCTACAAAGAAGCAATTCAAGTTGTAAAGGATGGCACTACCAGTGGTTGGGGGCACATTGATATTCCTGCCAACAACAAGAACAGAACAGGAGTTGGATTCTTTCCAACATCATCAAAGGCTATTCCAGGAATTGAGGTAGTTCTTCCAATTCAAGAAACTTTCTGCAGTGGAGGTTTTCTTCAACCTGTTCAACAAACCGTCAATACCATCGGTACGGAAGATCCCGATGAGAATTTTGAAGTGGAATGTATGTCCTACCTTCTCGAGGCAGGATACATAGTCCTATTAGAGTCTGATTCACCTTGTTGTTATCCAACTAAAGGATCTGAAAGTAAGACTCAACCAAGCAGTGATGAAGTTACTATCAACTTCACCACCAGAATTCATGGTTCATCAGAAGAAGTTCCTCCTATCCCCGAAGAAACTTGGGACACATTAGGAGAACCAAGCGGAAAATTCGACTACATGGTGAAACACTCTGCTCCTGAAAGTTCAAAAATCTCTCTTGAAGAAATTGTTCCAACTGGATGGAACATTGATTACGAGTACCTCTCTCAGCCAAAAGAGATTGTAAGTTTCCTCAAAAGAAAAATCGACATACTCCACTTGGAAATGGGTATGCTCACACCGCTCAGTCTGCTGAAGTAGAAGAAGATCGTCTGAGCGTTGCAAAGACAGTGGTTCGCCACTAAGGTGCAGCTGTTGAAGTTTCAACTGTTGTTCGCACTCCTAAGTAGGAACTTTCACCGTTATTTTATCCTCTCACCATAGCCCAGGGTGAAGAGATATTTCATAAGGCTTTGCATTTTACTATTTCTTAGGAAAATGTCCCTCTTTGCTTCGCCCAAAGAAATAGAGTTTTGTTTTATAGGGTCTTTGTCTCAAGAAATGACTGTCAATAAATAAAAATGTCATTTTGTTCATTCGTTAGTTTTCCCTTTTCTTTTTTTTCGGAAATTGGTAATCCTAAAAAACACCCTTAAAAAACATCAAAAATTCCATTAACTGCATACACCGAGTCTTCCCTCGTTGTCTAAATAAAACTTATCACACATATGCAGATTAATCATAAAACACCCCGTTGAAACGTACGATCATATGACTTCTGCAAGCTTTGGATTTCCTGTATTCGAGGTAGAGCAAGAAGAAGATGAAGAAATATCAAAGGAAATTTCACGGTTACTTCAATAAAAGGAAGAGGCCATTCAACCATACAATGAGCCTCTAGAGATCATTAACCTTGGTTCCGATGGAAACAGAAAAGAGGTTAAAATTGGAGCTTCGCTCAGTTCAGAGATCAGAGAGAGTTTGATACAGCTGCTCAAAGAATTCTCAGATTTCATCGCTTGGTCTTATCAGGATATGCCAGGGTTTGATACCAGTATAGTGGAGCATCACTTACCATTAAAAGCAGAATGCCCTCCGGTCAAGCAAAAATTTAGAAGAACTCATCCGGAGATGGTCATGAAAATCAAAGAGGAAGTTCAAAAGCAAATCAACGCTGGTTTCCTCGTCACTTCAGAATACCCTTAGTGGTTAGCTAACATTGTTCCCGTTCCTAAAAAAGACGGAAAGGTCCGCATGTGCGTCGACTACAGAGATTTGAACAAAGCTAGCCCTAAGGATGATTTTCCTTTACCACATATTGACATGTTGGTTGACAGTACAGCAAAATCCAAAGTTTTCTCATTCATGGACGGATTTTCGGGATATAACCAAATCAAAATGGCACCTGAAGACATGGAGAAAACAGCTTTCATTACCCCCTGGGGCACGTTCTGCTATCACGTTATGCCTTTTGGACTAAAGAACGCATGGGCAACTTATCAAAGAGCCATGACTACACTTTTCCACGACATGATGCATAAAGAAGTGGAAGTCTATGTGGATGACATGATTGCCAAATCAGAAAATGAGGAAGATCACATACAGAATCTGACAAAGTTGTTTCGACGCTTACGGAAGTTTTAGCTTCGCCTGAATCCTAACAAGTGTACCTTTGGTGTCTACTCAGGAAAACTCCTTGGTTTCATCGTCAGCAAACGAGGAATTGAAGTGGATCTAGACAAAGTCAAGGAAATTTAAGAAATGCCTTCACCCAGAACTGAGAAACAAGTTAGAGGATTTCTTGGACGTCTGAATTACGTCTCGAGATTCATATATCTCATGACTGCAACTTGTGCTCCAATTTTCAAACTTCTACGGAAAAATAAAAGTTGCGTCTGGACAGACGATTGTCAGAAAGCGTTCGACAGCATTAAGGAATATCTGCTCGAACCACCCATTTTGTCTCCTCTAGTGGAAGGAAGACCTTTGATAATGTACTTAACCGTCTTATAGGATTCCATGGGTTGTGTCCTTGGACAGCAAGACGAGACAAAGAGAAAAGAGCATGCCATCTACTATCTGAGCAAGAAATTCACTGACTGTGAATCCCGCTACTCCATGCTCGAGAAAACCTGTTGTGCTTTGGCCTGGGCTGCCAAGCGTCTTCGCCAGTACATGATTCGACATACTACTTGTTTGATCTCCCATATGGATCGAATCAAGTACATCTTTGTGAAGCCTGCCTTAACTGGAAGAATTGCCCGTTGGCAGATGCTATTATCAGAATATGACATTGAGTATCACGCACAGAAAGCCGTGAAGGGAAGTATTCTAGCTGAGCACCTGGCTCACCACCCACTCAATGGTCATGAATCAACCAGTTTTGACTTTCCGGACGAGGACGTCATATACCTCAAGATGAAAGAGTACGACGAGCCGCTACCAGACGAAGGACCTGAGATAGGATCCCAATGGGGCTTAATCTTTGACGGAGCTGTCAATGCTTATGGACGAGGAATTGGGGCAATCATTGTTACACCTCAAGGTACCTAGATTCCATTTACCGCCAGATTAACTTTCAAGTGCACAAACAATGAGGCCGAGTATGAAGCTTGCATCATGGGTCTCGAAGAAGCCGTGGATCTAAGAATCAAACACTTGGATGTATACGGAGATTCTGCTTTGGTCATCAATCAAATCAAAGGAGAATGGGAAACACGCCAACTTGGGCTAATCCCTTACAAAGACTACGCGAGAAGATTGTTACCATTCTTCGACAGGGTAGATTTTCATCACATTCCTCGTGAAGAAAATAACTTGGCTGATGTGTTAGCCACACTCTCTTCCATGATTATAAATCATTGGAATGACATTCCTCAGATCTATGTTATGCGCCTGGATAGGCCCGCTCATGTTTTCACAGTAGAAGCAATCATCAACGACAAACCGTGGTATCACGACATCAAAAACTTTCTTCAAAAGCAAGAGTACCCTCTTGGGGCATCAAAGAAAGATAGAAAGACTTTGAGAAAGTTAGCAGGAAGATTCTTCCTGAATGAAGATGATCTGTACAAGAGAAATTTCGACATGGTTCTGCTCAGATGCGTTGACAAGAAAGAAGCAGAAATACTCATGAGAGAAATACATGAAGGTTCCTTTGGTACTCACACCAATGGACATACCATGACAAGAAAAATACTGAGAGCATGATATTATTGGCTGACGATATAGTCAGATTGCTACCTGTATGCAAAGAGGTGTCACAAATGTCAAATCTACGCCGATAGAATTCATGTGCCACCATCTCTTCTCAACATGCTCTCTTCCCCTTGGCCTTTCTCCATGTGGGGAATCGACATGATTGGAATGATCGAGCCGAAAGCGTCCAACGTACATCGCTTCATCTTGGTAGCCATAGACTATTTCACCAAGTGGGTTGAAGCAGCTTCGTATGCAAACGTTACAAGACAAGTTGTCGTCAGGTTTATCATGAATCACATCATCTGTCGCTACGGCATTCCTAGCAAGATAACCACTGACAATGGGTCAAATTTGAATAACAAAATGATGAAGGAGCTTTGTGAAGAATTCAAAATTGAGCATCACAATTCATCTCCTTACAAACCAAAGATGAATGGAGCTGTAGAAGCAGCTAACAAAAACATCATGAAAATCATTCAGAAAATGGTCATCACTTACAAAGATTGGCATGAAATGCTCCTGTTTGCTCTTCACGGTTACCGTACATCTGTACGTACTTCGACTGGAGCAACTCCTTTCTCCCTTGTATATGGCATGGAGGCAGTCCTACCCATAGAGGTTGAGATCCCATCAATGAGAGTCTTGATGGAAGCAAAATTAACAGAAGCCGAGTGGTGTCAAAGCAGATTCGATGAGTCGAACTTAATCGAAGAAAAGCGCATGACAGCTTTATGCCACGGACAGCTATATCAACAAAGAATGAAGAAAGCTTTCGACAAAAAGGTTCGACCTCGCGAAATCAAAGAAGGCGACCTTGTACTCAAAAAGATTCAATCTTTTCTCACATATTCGAGAGGGAAATGGACTCCCAAGTATGACGGCCCATACGTGGTCAAGAGAGCTTTCTTAGGAGGAGCCTTAATACTCACGACTATGGATGGAGAAGAATTCACCCGTCATGTGAACGTCGACGCAGTCAAGAAATACTTCGCCTAAATAAATAAAAGAACAGCTCGTTAAGTTGAAAACTCGCTAAGAGCAACTTAGGCAAAAAAGAGCGTCTCGGTGAATCGAAAACCCGAAAGGGCGATTCAGGCAAAATTTAGAGACATAAAAAAAAATAATAATCAATCCCGGTAGACTTAAAACCTGAAAGGGGTAGTTTACGTAAAAGTTAGGGATAAATGGCAAGTAACCGTGTTTAGGACAAACTTGATCATTCGAAGTCCATAGCGGAGTATTTATCATTAGTAGGTCATCTTCTACGAAGCACGAATACAACGCAGTTCACAGTGGAAGGGAAAGATAACGGTCGTCACGTTTCATCGTAGCCCTTTTCACAAAAATTACCAATTTCCAACTTTGTAAATACTCCATGGAATCAAACATTTGGATGATTACCATTCCATAAATAATAATTTGAGCCTTGTGTCTTTTCTTTGCAATCAAGTCTTTTTCAGTTTCTTGAAATGCATTTTAAGTTTAAACAGTCATTTTCTTGAAGCAAATGTTTTCATAAAATAAAACAAATTTACTTGTAAAAATAAAGGTGAAATTTCTTTCTAACGTTTGCATACAATAGGAAGAATGCCAACAGTTGCTCCGAGAACGGTTGAGACTCCGGGAACCCAAATTTCCCCATGAGGTCGCTTTGCGAACATCTCCCGATGACGGATATTAATTCAAAAATCATATCACTCACTTCAAAAGAGCGGACGACCGGTAAACCGGTATCCCCAACAGAGTGCAAAGTACAAATTGCAAGAAGAAGACATCTTCTGATCATCGCAAGATTCAAGTCGTATCATAGGATTTCACATACGCGACAATTCTATTCACATTCACTTTACGTTTTATAATTATCATAGTATTCATGCATACATCACATCATAATTGCATAGTTAGCATAGTCTAGTTAGTGCCCAAGACATTAAAGCATGTACTCGAGTTTCCCCTGCGAGTCATGGAGGAACTTTCTTCTTCAAGACGACGGTTCGTACACAAGGATCTCCCCGAGCAAGTCAACAAATGGCAATCTCCTTTAAAGAGATAGTTTTTTCACTTTTGGAGTTCCCCAGCCAGGATTCTCCCGCAGAGCGACACTCGACAGGATAGTATGTTTCGCATTTGCCCTCCTCACAGCGTCGTTGAATATCCCCAGCGAAGTCAGTGGATGACAGTCTTCATCAGGAAAATAACTCTGATTCCCTAGCGAAGTTGACAAGCGACAAGTTTTCTCCCAGGAAGATGCTTCAACAAATTCCCAACGGAGTCCGTAAATGATAATCTTCTTCAAGAAGATAGTTCAAAATTCCTCAGCACGAGTCTATGAACAACAGTTTTCACCTCAGAGAAAAATTTATTTCCACCCCAGTAGGTCGACCAAGATGGTCCTCCTTCGGAAAACAGTTCATCCACCTTCAAGCGAAGTCATTAGCCCCTCAAAAGGACAAATGATCATATGGCATTCATTCAAGAGCTTTGAATTAAAGGAAAGCATGATGAAGTTTCTTATCAATCATCAAATGGCATCTCTCCAATGAGCGCTGGTGAGAAGTTTGGTGAGGAAACAGACCTTTGGAAATTTTCTCTTTATCTGAGATATTGTCCAAGTTATAACTGAGACCAGTTCCGCGATATAGACATCCGGATCGAGGGGAGGTTATCACAACTGAGACCAGTTTCGAGATATGGACATCCGAAACGAGGGGAGGTTGTTTATCGTCATTATAACTGAGACCAGTTCCGCGATATAGACATCTGGATCGAGGGGAGGTTATCACAACTGAAACCAGTTTCGAGATATGGACATCCCAAACGAGGGGAGGTTGTTTATCGTTATTATAACTGAGACCAGATCCACGATATAGACATCCGGATCGAGGGGAGGTTATCACAACTGAGACCAGTTTCGAGATATGGACATCTGAAACGAGGGGAGGTTGTTTATCGTCATTATAACTGAGACCAGTTCCGCGATATAGACATCCGGATTGAGGGGAGGTTATCACAACTGAGACCAGTTTCGAGATATGGACATCCGAAACGAGGGGAGGTTGTTTATCGTTATTATGAGTGAGACCAGTTCCGCGATATAGACATCCGGATCGAGGGGAGGTTATCACAACTAAGACCAGTTTCGAGATATGGACATCCGAAACGAGGGGAGGTTGTTTATCGTTATTATAACTGAGACCAGCTCCGGGATATAGACATCCGGATCGAGGGGAGTTTATCACAACTTAGACCAGTTTCGAGATATGGACATCCGAAACGAGGGGAGGTTGTTTACCTTTTTCTAAGTATCGACACTTAGTTGAAGAAGATGGATTGTGCATGTTACTTTGCCATCAATTCACCAGAATCCACATTACGTGTTTCTACAGGAGTTTGTCTCCCTATCCCCCGCTAAATGCGACAACGGGATCAAGTCATGCAAAGGTTTTATCACTACAACATCTCAGGAACGCCAAAAATTCGGGCATTCTTTGGTATTTAAGTCTCTTTCACTCTGAAGCAATCGAGATATTAATCTCTCTCCCTCCAGTTGAAAGAAACTTAAATAGGGGCATCTGTCATACCCTAATTTTGACCCCCCCTAAGATGTCATATCTTTTAACTTTTCATCAAAGTCAAAGCAGAGACTCAGAGCAGTCACTTATTCATCTGGAACTTAGTTGGGGATGTTCAGGAATAAAATAACTCAGGCAAAGGACCAATCAGTAAAAGGGATGGTTTCTAATACAACTATGGGACTCAAAAGCTTCATTCTATTCACCTATGATTGATTAGATATCCATCACCTGGACTCAGGATTGCTTGCCTCACCGGTCTAGGGTTTTGAGCCCATCAATGACTAAAATCAGAGATCACATTTGGGAAACCCTAGGAAGCTCAAGGGCATCACTCAAAGGCTTCAATCATCCTCAAATAGTTCATATGACAATATCCATAGGGCATTACACTTCAATCCAAGGCCTACAGTCATCAATTTCATCTGGTCGACAATTAGGGTTTTTGACCTAATTCACAAAGATAGTTGACTTTTTAATCAGGGCATGGATCCAAAACTCAAAGCATGACTCAAGAGTTTCTATTACCTCAACATAATCCATTCACATCACTCATTTGAAGAGGAGAGTTTGATTCATCACAAAAGTTCAAGAATTCACTTCATCTGGAAAAAGTCAACTGTGCAGGATCACCTTTGACTTTTTGGAAATTTTGGTCAACCATGAATTTTGAAGTTTTAAATCATCAATATATGATATTTGAAGTCATTTGATCAAGAAAAATCAAGAAAATCAATCAAGGATCAAAAGTCAAAAGTTTGACTTTTCATACTTAGAAAATTTTCTAAGTGTTTTCAAGTGGTTTTTGCCAATCTTTGGAAGGGAATTTCTCAAAATGTCACCTACAAACTGAAAAAAACTTCCAACATGAAAGTTGTAGATTTTGATCCAATAAACAACTTTGACACATATAATTTTTTGGCTAGAAATCAACCATTGAAGAGTTATGGAGCTTAAAAGTGGTTGCCTTCACAAAACATGCAAGAAAACCCTAGTTTTCTTCAAACTTTATGGGACTTTTTCACTAATTTCCCTAAAGAATTTGGGCAAACACCAAACTAATGAATTTAAGTACATGTTAAGGGCTTTCCAAATTGTGCTCAACCTTCTCCAAATTTATTTTGAGCTAAGAGATATTATTGATCAAAGTTAGGAACTTGAAGTGAAAATTATAGGTCATGTGCAATTTGGAACTTTGCAATTTGTGCAAATGACTTCACTAAATGATGCTACCCGACCTCTAATACATCTGCAAGCACACCATACATCCATTTTCATCATTGCATAAGGATTAGAGAATATTCCCAAAAACAAAGGCATGTGATTATGTAATGATTACATTTGAGAATTTATGGCAAGATGATGAATCACCAAAGGAATCTCTTCCCAACCAATTGGAGCTCATTTTTGTCTCAGATTTGTCCCCTAAGATCAAGCAAAATCAAGGGATAGGGGATTGATCAAATGGAATCAAAATTTCCATCATTGCATTTTGGATATTTTTGAATTCCTTCATAGCCAAGAAACCAAATCAACCTCACTAAGCAACCACACTCCTCTGCAACTATACTGAACCATTTGCCTATAAATACAAGTGCTATCCTTCATACAATTCACACCAAAGCAACTCTATTCCTTGCTTTCTCTTTCTCTTCTCATGCTTATGGTTTTTCAAAGTTCTTTGGCAAGAAGAATCGTTTTCTTCAAACCAGAGCTTCTCTTTGGAAAGTAAGCATTCTAACATCTCAAGGGGGCTCATTTGAGGTGATCCAAGCATCTGGATCACTTCTGTAGGTGGAGGAACACCATTGTTGCTTTCACTTTGGAGCTGTTGCAGTTGGAGGTGCATAGAGCAATTCAGAAGGTTTCAAGCAAAGCCAAACATCCAGACACGTTCCTTAGGGCATATTGAAGCTGTTCAGATGGCTGCAGCTCATCAGTAACTGAAGATTCATCATCCTCCATGTCCACTTGAAGCTCAAATCGAAGGTGTCGGGTAGAGCAATTCAGAAGGATTGAAGTCACAATAAGCATTCAGTTAGCATCACTGAGTCCCAAGGAAGCTTTTAGGATCACTCACACAAGCCCAGGTGTCCCTCATCATCCTCACGACCTCCATTTTCAGAGGTATTTTTTCAAACTCCAACCCATTTATTTGAGTATTCTTTCTCATATAGCTCGATATTATCTTGTTCAGCATCATCAGAGGATTGAAAACCCTCTATCATCATTCATTTATTCATCTTGTTTGTCATTTAATTTTAAATTTAGGGTTTTTGTGTTCTTCGTGTTCATACTGAAATTAGTTAGCTACATTTAGAATAAATGAATTCTGTACCCATGATCATGTTCCTCGTCCAAAAACGAGCAAAATTGATGTTTACATCGTACCATTTGGTTGAGAAACCAGAGAGTTAGAATTTTGAATTCTCACGAGCTCAAGGAAGAAGATGACTATGGTGGCACGCAAATTTGAATCTCCTGGGTCTTTTTAAAATATAATCAATTCATTGCGTATGTTATACAAACTGAGCGCGTAGCTCAGTTGGCCAGGTTTTGAGTGTTGGTCATTAAGGGCGTGGGTTCGAGCCTCCCTAGGGCCAAAACCATTTTTTTATCACTTTTCTCACATATTTTCTTCACAACTTCAACCATTTATTTCACCTATTAAACTAAGTCATTTTTACTTCATTTTTCACACACTTGTTGATTAATATATATATACTTCATGAATAAATAAAAAAATCACAAAAATATTAT
This sequence comes from Vicia villosa, assembly GCF_029867415.1. Taxonomy (NCBI): domain Eukaryota; kingdom Viridiplantae; phylum Streptophyta; class Magnoliopsida; order Fabales; family Fabaceae; genus Vicia; species Vicia villosa. The sequence goes on along the minus strand of NW_026705856.1, from coordinate 367,682 downwards.
TTATTTTGTACATTTTTATTAGGTTGAAAATGATGTTATTTTAGTGTTTAAAATATGTTTTAATATATATTTTCATTTAACTTTTCAAAAACCTAGTACTTCATAAATATTTTGTGATAAAACCCTAAGCCATTTAGGTCTCAATTAGGTTTATATTTCATCTTTACCCTAATCAAGTTGACTTTTGTCAAAATTCAAAACTGTTTTCATATTTCAAATATAAACAGACGATCGAGTATTGTCAAAAAAATAAAACCTTGTATCTCCTCAACTGTTTCTTATAAACAGTAAATAAATCTTTGGGCCTCTAATAGAGTGTAAGTCCCAACCCCTTTTCATTGTATACAGACAATAAAACTGTTTACCATAACAGTATATCATTTCCAAACAACTATTTCTTATAGACAGAAAATCATTTTCATTGGGCCTCTAATAGAGTGTAAGACCCAACACCTTTTTCTTTTCATAGTTTGTTTTCAGAAACTGTATTTCCAAAATCTTCTTTCTATTTTCAAAACATTCTTCTGGTAATTGAAGGGCATTATTCCCGGTGAAACTCTTCAGATACCTATGTGACCTATGTCCATCTTCACTTCTTCTGTTTTCAAAACCATTAACTATTTATCATAAATATTCAACTGTTATCAACAAAACAACAAAAATTGCTGTTGAGGCTTTGTACATACTTCTTCAAAGGCCTCCACTCCATCCAGGTTAGGCTTTACAAGCTTTCAATTTACAGTATTTATTTAAATTACTGTCAAATATAGAACTGTTTATATATTGTTTAGAACTACGTCTGAGTGTAAACCCTAGGACAGTTAAACTATATATATATATATATATATTATAGGAATATGGCCTAGGATTGAGAATGTCTTCCCGGTGAAGGCTCTTTCCTAATTAGAGATCTGTAGTTCAAACCCCCAAGATGAATTATTCCCGGTGAAACATCTTGGCAAAAGCCTTAGAACCCAAAATAGGACACATCCACCCAAAGAGGAATTATTCCCGGTGAAACCTCTTACCCATTTGCTTAAAGCCAAAATAAGTTCAAAACCACATAGCTTTCTCTTGTGCTATAACAAGGACCCTCGATGACCCTCGATTAGCCTCCTCTTGGGCTTTGTACAAGGACCCACAGGCTTCTTAAAAGCATTTCCAGCTTCCTCTTGAGCTTGTATACAAGGACCCATCAGGTTTCTTATAAACATAGGAGCAGGTCTTTAGACACCTTTTAGCCCATCCTGGTGAGTTTCTTCCATTCTTTAAACCAGACTTAAAACAAGCTAAGATTGTCTCAATTTCATATTGAGTACACTTTTTGGAATGAGAGACATGGACAGTCTCTGTCACCCTTATCTTCATCAATCTTCCTTAGCAGAGTCTAGGATCCATGTTTGCTTATCCTCAGTCAGAGTCAGCCTTAATCTTGGGCTTTAAAACAAGAAGTCTCCACTAGATAATCTTTCTGCCATTTTAGTCAAAAACCCCTGGAAAGGGTTAGCCTCCACACATTCCTTCATTTTAACAAAAACCTCTGGAAATGGTCAACCTCCAAAATCACTCCTTCAAATCCAAAGATTCATTCTTTCAAGAGATAAATCCCTCAAAAGAGTCAAAACCCCTGGAAAGGGTTAGCCTCCAAAAATTCAGTCTTTTAATAGACAATTTCTCTAGCTGAGTCAAAACCCCTGGAAAGGGTTAGCTTCCAAAAAAAACATAAAAAATAAATCAGTTTGTTAAATCCTCCAGCAGAATAAAACTCCCCCAGGTAGTCTTTCATCATTAAGTAGCCACAACCTTGGGCTTTGTACAAGGCAGATAAACCATATTTCCTGTGTCAAAGATTCCTAATCTCAAGGATCTTTTCCCCAAAGAGTCTTCATACTCAGTTTCTTTAAGAGTCCGCCACAACCATGGGCTTTGTACAAGGCACACAATTATAGTCATCCATAGTCTTAAAAAACTCAGTTTCCTCAGCAGTTAGCCACAACCTTGGGCTTCATACAAGGCACAAAAATAGAGTCTCCCTAAGTAAGGTCAGCCACAATTCTGGGCTTTGTACAGAACACCAAATAAAACCCATAAAATAAACACTCTCCGACTAGAGTCAGCCTCAATTCTGGGCTTTGTACAGAACACAAAAGTTCCTTAGTTTAAATTCTCCCCAGTAGAGTTTTTCTCTCAAAGTCAATAAATCAATCAAAAGCCTCAAGCTTGGGCCTCATTCAAGCCAGCTAAAAAATCAAATCTCTCAAACAATAGATAGACATAGCTCATCTTCATAGGTAGATATGTCTCTTATCTCACCACAAACAAACAATCATTTCAAACAATCATCATTTCAAACAAATCATCATTTCTCCCATTTAGGACACTGGAAGGCATGCTCTGGCAACACACCCAGACTTGTACGACCCTTTCCCTAATTTGGTTGAGAATCTTTCATTTTAGAGGCAAGATGGTTGTCATACTTGATCAACCAAGTAGACTCCCCTCTTAATGAAACATCATTTTTTTAAAGCTTTTTTGTCACTTTAAAATGTTTGTGGTGGAATAGTAGAAATACCTGTCTATAAAGATGATTTCATGTCTCTTTATTGTAAACAGAGATTTAATTCAAAGCTTCAACCTTGAGCTTCAAGCAAGGCACCAAAAATCATTTAAAATCCCTAATTAGTTCCCCGAACTACATTAAGCTCTGACTTCCATTAGGGATTTGTAGGCATGAGATTCACAAGGAATCTCAGCTAGCTAATAAAATACCAAAAATAGTCAGTTTGTTTGTCTGTCTGTCTTTTTTAAATCAATTCAATTCCTTCTCCTAACACAAAGGAGAAACTTTCCCAATCATTAGCAGTAAACACAATCACAATGACACAGAGAAGGTTCCCGTAGAGTACTACGGATATATAGGGTGCTTAAACTCTTCCCTATGTATAACCGACCCCCTGGACTCCAAAATTTCTAGTCTAGGTGAATCCCCACACTTAGCAAACTCCTAGGGTTAATTTGAGATCTTTTTCCCCTCTCCTACTCGTTAGGACAATTAAAAAGTTTGTGTGATATTGTAGGAAGAACTGAAACAAAATTCATCCCACCCCGGGCGCATTCTCCTTCCAAATTTCGAATGAAGGGTCTAGCGTGCTGTCCTCCCAAGTGAAACGGGGAGGTAAAAAAAACGACAGCACACCATGGTACTCTCCTCTTGCCCAAAAATTCATCTTCTTCTTCATCAAATCCGTAACTCTCTCATAACCCATCTCAGCATGCATCATCCAACTTCAAATACGCTTATTTCCATCAATACAGCACCTATGAATGCAAACCATATATGCAAATCAAAGAGAATTTCGTTATCTTTCCAACAAGACAAGAATCGTTACAATTGGAGTTATGAGAAGAGAGATATGACCTGTTTTGTGGGAGCTATTTGAGAGTTGCGTAAATGGAAACTTGAAGATGAGTTCTCCCTTCCTTCTCTTTGCTTCAATGGCTATTGCTTCAATCGTTAGGTGTTAGCCAAATTCCTTGGTCTTAACTTCCGGTTCCCAAAGTCTTAGGATGGTTGTCCCAAGTTTATCTTTACTTAAACAACTGAATCTCCTTACTTAACTCTCGCCTCAGTCCTAGTCGTATCAATCATCACCGCAATCCACGATGGTGTAGCATTCCACAACCATAGTCTTGATGTCCAACAACTTTGCATAAGGTTTCGCCCACAAAGGTGAACTCCAGCGATTAACCTGTAACCACGATTCAAATCTTCATACACGCTCATAAATGCACAAAACATAACCGCGAAAGACCTACGCCAAAAGAGATCTTTCACTTGTATTCAGCATTCCAGCGGTCACGATACTCTGCCAAATCCTCAATGCTTACAAGCTCAACCAATGGGCTACGAATATCAGACCACATGTCAACCACAAAGTCTCTTTTGAGTTGGCCCATTATCAACACCTCTCGGGTTATGGTGAACTCTCGTAAGAGACGGAGATGAATGAAACGTTGCTTCGACGAGTTTCTCTTAGGACGACACTTCCATCCCGATATGAAATCCTCCAAATAGATCGTCCATTTCTAACCCCAGACTTATCTGATTCTTCCTTTATCTGTTGAGCTACTCTGATTCCTGTAACGCCCCGAATTTAATTAATTATTTAATTAAATTGATCAAGGGTTTATTGGTTGGAATTAGTTGAAGTCGAGGTTTATCGGTATTATTCTACAAACGTAATGGATTAATATGTTGATTTGAGCAGTTAAGATATGGTCAGATTAATAAGTCGGATTAGTCAGAGATGTACAATTGCGAGTTAGTATTGTTAAAGTTATGGATCAATGGTAAATGTGAAATATTATTGAAAATAGTATTTGGTTAAGTTGTGTGGTTATTCATTTATGTGTGTTATTCGGATTAATTGAGTAATTAAAGAGAGATTATGAATTGGGCCTAAGTGAAACAAATATGACTTATGAGATTGGATTGTGGGTTAAGCCCATTAGTGAGAAAAAGATAGTAAGAGTTAGGGTTTTAGAGATTAAACCTCATAACTCATTTTGTGGAAAAGAAGAGAAAGAAGAGAAAGAAGAGAGGAAGAGGGAAATCTATGGCATGAAGAGGAAGAGCTCCATTGAAGGAAGTGAAGCTTTTGCTAAGGTAAGGGTGGGGTTCTTACTTTCTAAGGGTTGGCATGATGATGGGTATGGTAGAGATTAGGTTCCATAATTGAAATCCATGATTGTGTGGCAATGTTGATGAATGTGGAATTGATAATGTTGTGTGTGCTTTCTATTCTTTGCAATTTCATTGAAACATAGGAAAGTTAGGGTTTAAGAACAAATGCATGAATTGATGATTTGAAATGTGTTTGATTGATGCTTAATGATGTTGTGTTGTTAGAAGATCCATAATATGTGTTGTATTTGTGTTTATAACATGTATTATGTGGTTGTTCGTGATGATTGGTGTTTTCCAACTTGATTGGGTAGATTTGGGGTGTTACAATAGTGGTATCAGAGCAGGTCGGTCCGTCCGGCCAATGTTGTTTAATGATGTTTATTCCCGTGTACACGACGAGTGTGTGAAACACTGTCGGTACTTGTTGTTCTTCTGATCGTTTGTCTGCAGGAGTTGGTTTGAAGCTAAGTGGGGGAGAAGCTATGCTTCTCGGTTAGGTTTCAGTTGTAGGATGTAGTATGCTGCTGAGGGCGACAGTGCAAGTGTTGTTGGAGTTTGTTGTTTCCTGAATCGAAGATGACTTGGATTTAAGATTTTTGTTTCTAATTAAGTGGAGCATCTTGAGTAAGAGGATGAGTAGGAATTTTTTTATATTCACTTCTCGAAGGATGAGGAGCTATATAGCGGTTGTTGGTAGGCGAGTATGGTGCAAGTTCCTGATATGTCTAAAGCTAACTGTAAGTAATGAGAATAAATTCTAGAAGATGGAATTTAGAAAGTGCGATGTTCCAGTGCTGCTGATGGACTGTGAAGTTGTTGGTTGAGCAACCTTGCGTAAGATGTCGATGTGGGATCAATCATTAAAAGAAATATTACTGTGAGATTGATGCAAGTGATTGAAGCAGTTGTAAAAGCCGTTGAAACTTTTTGAAGCGCGAGTAAGAATTGGTAATGCGAAGAGATGAGTATGATTTCAATAATAAGAAGTCTGGATAATGGTGTACATGAATTTTGTTCTGATTTATCGTCATAGGTGCTTAAGTAGCTGCAAGACGCCGGTGTTTGTTTTTCAGATGACTTTTGAAGATTAGTGAATTACGGAATCATATTGCTTCTGGTGATATGAGTACAAGTTGGAAAAGAACATTATTATTGTTGGTAATGATGGTTTATACTCCATTATGGTTGTCGGCTATCTATTGACAAATTGAGGACTTGATCACCCTTAATCTCTTGTTGATAGTAGACGAAATCGTGATTGGATGGCATAGACGTATCTTACTAGCTTGATAGTGTGTAAAGGGATGAATGTTATGTCGTGAAGATAGTTGATCTCTGGTTGGTGTGAATTAACGGAAAGGTATCCACGAATAGTTGAGAAGTAACGAACAGGTTAGAGAAGCTGGTTTATAGGCGAGATAGCATCGCAAGGTGAAGGATTGAGAATTTCGAGTGAACACCGATTTTGTGATGGATGTTTAAGGAAGTTTGAACTAGATTAAGACTTGTGAACCATGTAATTGACGGAAAGATTTAATATTGACAGTGACTTAAGTTGGATTATCAGAGTTGCGCAGCGGATGTGTAATGTGGCACAGTTGTCATGCATGTGCGTTTGTTAGAGATAGAAAATCAAGTATCAGAAGCCTTGGAGAGTGGTATGTTTGTATCTGCATGTTTGAGTTGGTGGATGTTGAGATGAGAACGAGGTATCAGAAATATGGTATTTTCTTGCTGAGTTTATAAAGATGATATAAGGGATGTTAGTTGATGGTGGAGTTGGGTGTATTCGTCGGGTAATCTTGTTAAGTTGACTCTATAGTAATTTGGTTTCTATTGTTGTTAGACTCTGTAAGTAAGAGGTGAGATTTTGTACTATGACAGAGTTGAGTATGTTGACTATGTTGACGTCACTATAAGAGTGATATGATGAGGCGGAGATAGAGTTGTTGGTGTTGGTTAAAGATTATCATGTATAATTATGAGAAAGGAAGTAAGTATGTGTTCTGGTGTTAAGAATGTTGTTAATATGATAATGGTGTGGAGTTGAATACCCAAGTATATGAGGATTATGATTGTTACTACATTAAGGATCGATAGTCAAGGTATTGTTGAACAGTGATGACTCTATTGCTAAGTTAAGGAAGTGAGATTGTATCTCCATGTATAAGCGAGTTAAGGTTATTGCTACCATAAGAATTGATAAGTTGGAAAGTTCCTGAGATGGTTGGTAAGTTGATAACAAGTATTCTGTTGAGATGTTGGATAATTGACACTGGATATAAGTCAGATTGAGTTGTTCCGGGTATTCAAAGTGTTGTCAAACGCAATTGAGAATCAGAGAGTTGGAAGCGAAGTTGAAGATGGTTATGTTGGATAGATTTTCGAGGACGAAAATATTCTAAGTGGGGGAGAGTTGTAACGCCCCGAATTTAATTAATTATTTAATTAAATTGATCAAGGGTTTATTGGTTGGAATTAGTTGAAGTCGAGGTTTATCGGTATTATTCTACAAACGTAATGGATTAATATGTTGATTTGAGCAGTTAAGATATGGTCAGATTAATAAGTCGGATTAGTCAGAGATGTACAATTGCGAGTTAGTATTGTTAAAGTTATGGATCAATGGTAAATGTGAAATATTATTGAAAATAGTATTTGGTTAAGTTGTGTGGTTATTCATTTATGTGTGTTATTCGGATTAATTGAGTAATTAAAGAGAGATTATGAATTGGGCCTAAGTGAAACAAATATGACTTATGAGATTGGATTGTGGGTTAAGCCCATTAGTGAGAAAAAGATAGTAAGAGTTAGGGTTTTAGAGATTAAACCTCATAACTCATTTTGTGGAAAAGAAGAGAAAGAAGAGAAAGAAGAGAAAGAAGAGAGGAAGAGGGAAATCTATGGCATGAAGAGGAAGAGCTCCATTGAAGGAAGTGAAGCTTTTGCTAAGGTAAGGGTGGGGTTCTTACTTTCTAAGGGTTGGCATGATGATGGGTATGGTAGAGATTAGGTTCCATAATTGAAATCCATGATTGTGTGGCAATGTTGATGAATGTGGAATTGATAATGTTGTGTGTGCTTTCTATTCTTTGCAATTTCATTGAAACATAGGAAAGTTAGGGTTTAAGAACAAATGCATGAATTGATGATTTGAAATGTGTTTGATTGATGCTTAATGATGTTGTGTTGTTAGAAGATCCATAATATGTGTTGTATTTGTGTTTATAACATGTATTATGTGGTTGTTCGTGATGATTGGTGTTTTCCAACTTGATTGGGTAGATTTGGGGTGTTACAATTCCAACAAGTCACATACCTTGAAATCCTCTGTGTCACGCTATATCCGTAATCCACTTAGTTTCAATACTTCACTAAGCTTTACCCAGTCCTCAAATAACAACAGTCCTTCCTCAAGATTCATACAACACACCGTATGATAAGATGTTAAGAACATTTTTCGCCAACTACCAATCGAGGTTGAGTACTCCCCAGAGTCAAGTCTCTACTTACTATATCATTCTATGTTAGATCCACCTAACACAACTTATACACACTCTTCGGTTCCATAACGTCGAAAGCCAAATCTTCATTGACTTAGAAAGTCGTATTTCGTTACCGATTCCCATAGCGTATAACCTCTATGTCTGTCATTCCAACAAGTCTTGTTGCTCAACCGGTATATCTAACCCTTCATAACGTACTGCAGTTTATGATAACCTGACAGTTTTACATCGCTTCTTCCTAACCAAACGGCTTCATCCTCTTAGCGTAGTATCACCTCTAATAACCCATGAGACTTATTGATATAAGAATCCTCCCATAGTCACACTCCATCCACACAATCATCTAATGCCTTTTCCTTCTAAATTTCACACTAAATTGACTTCCCCGGCTGCATCCTTCATTGCAGTGCTTCTAACGGTCAGAATGTAGTCACAATGCAATAAATTGCACTTTCACTTCAAACATCTCTCTTATAGACTCCTTAGCACTTCAAAAAACCAAAATGTCAATGCTTTACCAAGATTGAACTTCTTTACTCGGAGTATCTACCAATACTCTACTAGATACATCACACATCGAGCCGATCCAAGATACACTTCACCTATTCTATCATTGGTCTCCAATGGTACATGATAGCCGTTCAATATGCTGACTAATATATCATGATCACACATAAGTCTCACTCTAAACATACGTGCACAACTGCCAGCTTAACACTTTACGAAACAAGAGCGTATGTGAGGTATAATCTGACTCTAACTCGCGCGAGCATGATTGTAACAGCCCGAATTCTATTAATTGGATAATTAAATTAAATAAGGATTTATTTACTTAATTTGGACGAAGTTTGATAATTAATTGGATCGTCGGTGTTATTGAGAAACGTGTTCGGATTATTAAGTGAAGTTGGAATTTATTCGGTTAATCGAAGAATTAATAAAGTGTAATATGTAGAGAAATAATATTAGAAATAATATTATTATTGGATTTTTATTTATTTGAGATAAATCCGAATTTAATTGGATTAATCAGAAAGTAATATTAAGGGTAATAATATTATTTGTTGGAGCATAATTATTTATTTGACTACTCTATTTTATCAATTGGGCCCAATTAGTTAGAAAGTGGAATTATATGGGTTAAGCCTAATATGAATAATATAGTAAGGTTTTAGGAAGAGTAGAGGTATCATAACTTTGGCTCATTTTGGAGAAGAGGAAGAGGAAGAAAGGGGAAGAACAACAAGGGGCAAAAGATAGGATTTGAAGAAATTGAAGAGGTAAGGGGGAGAATCCTTATTATTATGGGTTAGTATGATTGGGTCAATGGGTAGATTAACATGATTTAGGGATTTTGTTTTCAAATTTTATGTTTTTGACATGTTAGGTTTTGTTGAGTATCCATGAAATTGATGTTAGAAACATGTTTTGATATTAGTAATAGGTACATTGGTGAAATTGAGAGATGATTGGGAACCACCTATTAGCATATATATATATATATATATATATATATATATATATATATATATATATATATATATATATATATATATAGTTTCAACTCATTCTTATTGTTACTGTAGCGAGAACATATTTTGAAACTAAATGAAATTCATGACAATTTGACAGCATTAGTGTTGTTGTATCAGTCGCTGTACTTTGAAAATTGGTAAGACAAGTTAATGTTTCTTTCTAATCAAACTGTGTTCTAATGATACAATGAGTGAATAATTTATTATGTCATTTCACTTACCATAAAACAAAAATTGTAATTATTTGTGAGAAAAGAATGCTTAGTGTGTTGACTAATTTCTTATCATGAAATGCATACTCATTGCCATATTTTTTTAAGAGTTTTGTTCTGGTGACATAAAATAAAAGTTACAGCATTACGCTTATGTTTCGGACCGGATATATCTATGACATGCATATTAATATATGGATATTAGTATTTATTAAATTAATAATAATAATAATAATAATAATAATAATAATAATATATTTTAAGAGTTTTGAGTTAGAGATAAATAATTGAGTTATTTGACTAACTAAAATTGTTTGTCAATAGAATAGTTAGAGTTGCTGATAGAGTTGTCAATAGAGTTGCTAGAGATGTCAATAATGTTGTCAGAGTTGTTTTGAGTTATTAAGAGTCGTACTTTTATTTGTTTTTGGTAATTTTGACATGTTTAGAGTTGTTAGTGTATGATGTCGGTGTTTGCTTTTCGTTGAAATTTAACAATTCATATCTTATGAACTGTAACTCCGTTCGAGTCTCCGTTCGAGGCGTTAGAAAGCTAGCGCGATATTCTTCTCAATAAAAATGGTCTTAATCAATAGAATGCTAGAAAGTGAAAATGGAATAGAAATAGAGTTTAACTGAAATTAATGTAGTGTGATATTAAATGGTTGATTAAATTCATAGTTAAATTAATTGCAATGAGTTTAATTGATTGGAATATACTCGAAGTTGGACCAATTATTTGGTTTGTCGATAAATTACGGTATTTTGAGGATTCGTCCGTAGTTGTGTTTTGGCTTGAATATGTATGTTGAGAAATATATATTGTCATGCCAATGATGTTGTTTTGATATTGATTCTCTATGGTTAGTTGGTTAGCATTAATTCTAATGATTAATTGCTTGATGTTGAAAATGTGTGTTCATATATAATTGACAAAAATGAGAATTAACATGAGATAGTATGGTTACTAGTGTTAATTGGATTGTGTGAATCGTAATTGATTAATTGACCACTCATATGTGAATGATGTGTGTGTGTTGTGAATGTTGTGTACAATTGGTGGATAATTCATAGAGTTGAATTATTGTGATATGCGGAAAGTTAAGATGGTAGAGATGATCTTAATTGCATATATTTGTGATATTGTACATACATTCATATCATAGTGTGCCTTGAAACACGGGTGGATTTGCTTTGAAACACAAGCGGGCTTGGATTCTAGAGTGAATCGGAAGCCGTAAACTATATGTTTACAATTGGTGGACTTTGGTCTTGTCCGAATCGGAAGTGTGGCTTAGATTCTAGAGATATGAATCGGAGGCCGGTGAAACTTAGAATTTCACATTGGTACCACATGCATAGTGTCACATGTTTCATTGAGTCACATTAGAGTTATGTGATAGTTGACTATGTGCATTATGTTGTCATGATATGTGCATGATTGTGATAATTGATTATGTGCATTATGTTGTTGTAATAAGTGTACGAGTGAACAATTGATTATATGCATTGATGTCGTAATGCTATGTGTATGAGTTTGGTAATTGATTATGTACACTTGGTGTTGTAGCGATATTTGTATTAGTTGATAATTGAGAATGGGTGATGTTTGAATACGTAATTGGTTAAATGTGGGAATATGTGATAATTATGGCTATGTGTATAATTGAGAATATAGTATTGAGATATTATACTCTTATACTTGGTGTATGCTTAACATATGTGAATTATGATTAGCATTAATTTTATGATTAGGCAAGTGTAATGCATTCCTATAATTGTTGATTTAACCATTGTATCTCATTATACTTTCTTCATAATGGTTTGTATTCTCACCCTTTTGTTTTAATGTTGCCCTCGTTTGGCGACATGCAGGTTCTGAAGTTTAGTAGCTCGTGCGTGATCTAGCCGGAGATTCTTCCCTGTTTGTTGGATATTAGGTAGTGAGTCGATGCTCTGGTCATGTAACACTGGGTAGACTAGCCGTGTTGAACTCATGTTTCTATTTGGTTATGTATTATGTTATGACTTGAGAACCTGTTTATTTGGCTACTTGTTGTTGAGAGGCTTTTAAGCCAAATATTCTGATTATGGCTTATTTTGTTGAGATGATTATTGAGATATGATCATGGTATGGGACATGAATCATTTTATGAAATACATGAGTATTTTAGTATTTTCCGCTGTGAATGCATATTCTGTGTGAATTGTAATTAAATGTTTAGGTGTTATTTGAAATGACCAGGTGTATTGTATATTGTAGATAAATGCTGTCGGTTTTTTAAAAGCTTTTAGTTTTTGAAAACGTCGATGTGACGCCCTTTTGAATTATATACATGTTTATTCTCTGATTATATGCTTATTTATTTTGGGGTATAAAAGGGGTGTTACATTAGTGGTATCAGAGCATGGTCGACCAGTTGGTCAATAGTCGTTAACATTTTCTAATCATGTTGTATGTGATTCGTGTATTTGACACGATCAATACTGTTTGTCTGGTTGTTTGGCAGTTTAGGACGATGGTTGCAGGAAGGAATGGTGACATTAATGTCGGAGCAGTAATGAGGTGGATTGGTGCCATTGGACAAGCTCCGCACGAGAGTGCAGGTAATGGAGGAGAGGATGAGTTACGTGCTTTTGGAGACTTTCGAAGGTGCAATCCGCCGATCTTTGAAGGAAAGTATGGACCGGAAAAAGCACATGCATGGATGAGAGAAATGGAGAAGATCTTTCAAGTCATGAGTTATACTGATGTATAGAAGATACAGTTTGGTACTCACATGCTTACGGAAGGAGCTGAGGATTTGTGGAGTAATATTGTGCGGAGATCTGATGAGGAAGGTATTGAAGTTACTTGGAATCTTTTCCGTGAGGCATTTTTGGAAAACTATTTTCCAGAAGATGTGTGTGGAAAGAAAGAAGTGAGAATTTAAGCGAGGAAGAGAACAATTACGTGGGAAACCATATGATGACGTGACGAAACAATCTGGTTTTAGCAAGAAGCCAAGTGGGGGAGGAGATTCTACTTCGACTAAGTACTACAGGTGTGGCGATACGGGTCACAAAACTATTGATTGTGGAGTTGGTTCGAGTAGGATTTGCTACAGTTGTGGTGAGCAAGGACACAATTGTTCCATGTGTGACAAGCCAAAGAAGTAGCAAATGAAAGGAAAAGTGTTTGCGTTGTCTGGTGCTAAGGCCACTGCTAAGGAGAAGCTAATTTGAGGTACGTGCTTTATTTTTGATAATGGTGCAACACATACTTTCATTCTTTGGATTGTACTATGAGATTGGATCTTGTTTTATCTGTTATGCGTAGAAGTATGGTTATTGATACTCTTGCTATGAGTTTTGTTCTACTTCTTTGTGTGTTGAATTATTCGTTGAGCATTCTGGTGGAGATTTTGGAATTGAATTAGTTGTCTCCGTGAGTTCAATTTGATGAGAATATTGATATGAGTTGTTTGGAGTTAAATCGAGTAATTGTAACCTCAAGAGAGATTTTGGGTCTCGGTAGTTTAGGCGGTTTTGAATACAAGATCTGAAGGAACGATATTGTAGTTTAGTAATGGAGGTCTATGTTTCATTATGATTGTCGACTGTCTATTGACAAATTGAGGACTTGATCACCCTTAATCTATTGTTGATAGGAGACGAAATCGTATTGGACGAAATAGACTTGTTTTACTAACTTGGTGATGTGCAAAACGGCTAGGAAGAAGTTGAAGGGTTAATTTGAGGAGTTATATGAGAAGAGGTTCATTTGTCTGAGTGTGTAGCCGTAGGGTTGCGCTTGTTTTGTCGATTAAGAAGAAAGAAGGTTCTATGAGGTAATGTTTCTTGAAGACATTTGATCCTATGAGTGAGATGATCACGTTGAGAATTTAAGGATTGTGTTATCGGTGTTGAAAGAGAATAAGTTTTATGCGAAGCTTTTTGTATGTGAGTTTTGGTTGGAAGAAGTGAATTTTATTGGATATGAGATTCGAGCTGAGGTGTGTTGATGCAGATATCGATAAGTGGTAGTTTATGCTTCAAGGTAACTGAGAATTCGCGAGAGGAATTATACGACGTATGAATGGGATTTATCCACCGTTGTGTTTGTTTTGAAACCTAAGAGGCACTAGTTGTTGGGACCGAGATTTGATATGTATACTAACCACAAGCATTTGAAGTATCAGTAGATATGAGGCAAAGAAGATGATTAGAATTCTTAAAAGATTATGATTTTGGTTTGGGCTACCGTCCTGGAAAAGCGAAAGTTGTAGGCGATGCATTGGGTAAGAAATCATTTCACATGTTTATGTTGATGATTCGAGAGTTTGACTTGTTGGAACAATTTAGAGATTTGAGTTTGGTTTGTGAGGCGACATCTTCGTGCGTTAAGCTTATTATGTTGAAGCTTACGCGTGGTATTCCGTAGAATATTGTTTCAAATAAGGATCCAATGATCAATGATAGATTTTGGGAAGTTTGCACAATGCTTTGGATACGAAGCTACATTTTGAGTTCGGTGTATCATCCACGAACTGATGGGTAAACGGAGAGGAATATTCAGTCGTTTGAATTTGTTTAGAGAAAGTGTTGTGTTTGGACCCGAGTTAGTTCAACAGTCCACGAATGAAGTTAAGATGATTTAAGAAAAGGTGAAATTTTCTCAGTCGTCATAAGGGCTATCATGATAAGAAAAGGAAGGCTCTTGAGTTGAGGTCGATGATCATGCGTTTTGAGGGTTACGCCAATAGTGGGTGTTGGCAGAGCATTGAATTCGCGTAAGTTGACACCGCGTCTCATTTACCGTATCAGATATCGAGGAGAGTAGGTGAAGAAGCTTCATGGTAAAGAGATCATTTTGGTCAAAGTCGTTTGGGTTGGACCGGGTAGTAGTAATGTGACTTGGGAACTTGAGAGTCAGATGAAGGATTCATATACGAAGTTGTTCGTTTGAGATAATTTTCGAGGACGAAAATCTTTTAAGTGGGGGAGAGTTGTAACAGCCCGAATTTTATTAATTGGATAATTAAATTAAATAAAGATTTATTTACTTAATTTGGACGAAGTTTGATAATTAATTGGATCGTCGGTGTTATTGAGAAACGTGTTCGGATTATTAAGTGAAGTTGGAATTTATTTGGTTAATCGAAGAATTAATAAAGTGGAATATGTAGAGAAATAATATTAGAAATAATATTATTATTGGATTTTTATTTATTTGAGATAAAGTCGGATTTAATTGGATTAATCAGAAAGTAATATTAAGGGTAATAATATTATTTGTTGGAGCATAATTATTTATTTGACTACTCTATTTTATCAATTGGGCCCAATTAGTTAGAAAGTGGAATTATATGGGTTAAGCCCAATATGAATAATATAGTAAGGGTTTAGGAAGAGTAGAGGTATCATAACTTTGGCTCATTTTGGAGAAGAGGAAGAGGAAGAAAGGGGAAGAACAACAAGGGGCACAAGATAGGATTCGAAGAAATTGAGGAGGTAAGGGGGAGAATCCTTATTATTATGGGTTAGTATATTGGGTCAATGGGTAGATTAACATGATTTAGGGATTTTGTTCTTCAAATTTTAGGTTTTTGTCATGTTAGGTTTTGTTGAGTATCCATGAAATTGATGTTAGAAACATGTTTTGATATTAGTAATAGGTACATTGGTGAAATTGAGAGATGATTGGGAACCACCTATTAGCATATATATATATATATATATATATATATATATATATATATATATATATATATATATATATATATATATATATATATATATATATATATATATATATATATATATATATATATATATATATATATATATATATATATATATATATATATATATATATATATATATATATATATATACTATAGTTTCAACTCATTCTTATTGTTACTGTAGCGAGAACATATTTTGAAACTAAATGAAATTCATGATAATTTGACAGCATTAGTGTTGTTGTATCAGTTACTGTACTTTGAAAATTGTTAAGACAAGTTAATGTGATACAATGAGTGAATAATTTATTATGTCATTTCACTTGCCATAAAACAAAAATTGTAATTATTTGTGAGAAAAGAATGTTTAGTGTGTTGACTAATTTCTTATCATGAGATGCATACTCATTGCCATTTTTTTTAAGAGTTTTGTTCTGGTGACATAAAATAAAAGTTACAGCATTACGCTTATGTTTCGGACCGGATATATCTATGACATGCATATTAATATATGGATATTAGTATTTATAAAATTATTATTAATAATAATAATAATAATAATAATAATAATAATAATAATAATAATAATAATAATAATAATAATAATAATAATAATAATAATAATAATAATAATAATAATAATAATAATAATAATAATAATATATTTTAAGAGTTTTGAGTTAGAGATAAATAATTGAGTTATTTGACTAACTAAAATTGTTTGTCAATAGAATAGTTAGAGTTGCTGATAGAGTTGTCAATAGAGTTGCTAGAGATGTCAATAATGTTGTCAGAGTTGTTTTGAGTTATTAAGAGTCGTACTTTTATTTGTTTTACGTAATTTTGACATGTTTAGAGTTGTTAGTGTATGATGTCGGTGTTTGCTTTTCGTTGAAACTTTAACAATTCATATCTTTTGAACCGTAACTCTGTTCGAGGCGTTAGAAAGCTAGCGCGATATTCTTCTCAATAAAAATGGTCTTAATCAATAGAATGCTAGAAAGTGAAAATGGAATAGAAATAGAATTTAACTGAAATTAATGTAGTGTGATATTAATTGGTTGATTAAATTCATAGTTAAATTAATTGCAATGAGTTTAATTGATTGGAATATACTCGAAGTTGGACCAATTATTTGGTTTGTCGATAAATTACGGTATTTTGAGGATTCGTCCGTAGTTGTGTTTTGGCTTGAATATGTATGTTGAGAAATATATATTGTCATGCCAATGATGTTGTTTTGATATTGATTCTCTATGGTTAGTTGGTTAGCATTAATTCTAATGATTAATTGCTTGATGTTGAAAATGTGTGTTCATATATAATTGACAAAAATGAGAATTAACATGAGATAGTATGGTTACTAGTGTTAATTGGATTGTGTGAATCGTAATTGATTAATTGACCACTCATATGTGAATGATGTGTGTGTGTTGTGAATGTTGTGTACAATTGGTGGATAATTCATAGAGTTGAATTATTGTGATATGCGGAAAGTTAAGATGGTAGAGATGATCTTAATTGCATATATTTGTGATATTGTACATACATTCATATCATAGTGTGCCTTGAAACACGGGTGGATTTGCTTTGAAACACAAGCGGGCTTGGATTCTAGAGTGAATCGGAAGCCGTAAACTATATGTTTACAATTGGTGGACTTTGGTCTTGTCCGAATCGGAAGTGTGGCTTAGATTCTAGAGATATGAATCGGAGGCCGGTGAAACTTAGAATTTCACATTGGTACCACATGCATAGTGTCACATGTTTCATTGAGTCACATTAGAGTTATGTGATAGTTGACTATGTGCATTATGTTGTCATGATATGTGCATGATTGTGATAATTGATTATGTGCATTATGTTGTTGTAATAAGTGTACGAGTGAACAATTGATTATATGCATTGATGTCGTAATGCTATGTGTATGAGTTTGGTAATTGATTATGTACACTTGGTGTTGTAGCGATATTTGTATTAGTTGATAATTGAGAATGGGTGATGTTTGAATACGTAATTGGTTAAATGTGGGAATATGTGATAATTATGGCTATGTGTATAATTGAGAATATAGTATTGAGATATTATACTCTTATACTTGGTGTATGCTTAACATATGTGAATTATGATTAGCATTAATTTTATGATTAGGCAAGTGTAATGCATTCCTATAATTGTTGATTTAACCATTGTATCTCATTATACTTTCTTCATAATGGTTTGTATTCTCACCCTTCTGTTTTAATGTTGCCCTCGTTTGGCGACATGCAGGTTCTGAAGTTTAGTAGCTCGTGCGTGATCTAGCCGGAGATTCTTCCCTGTTTGTTGGATATTAGGTAGTGAGTCGATGCTCTGGTCATGTAACACTGGGTAGACTAGCCGTGTTGAACTCATGTTTCTATTTGGTTATGTATTATGTTATGACTTGAGAACCTGTTTATTTGGCTACTTGTTGTTGAGAGGCTTTTAAGCCAAATATTCTGATTATGGCTTATTTTGTTGAGATGATTATTGAGATATGATCATGGTATGGGACATGAATCATTTTATGAAATACATGAGTATTTTAGTATTTTCTGCTGTGAATGCATATTCTATGTGAATTGTAATTAAATGTTTAGGTGTTATTTGAAATGACCAGGTGTATTGTATATTGTAGATAAATGCTGTCGGTTTTTTAAAAGCTTTTAGTTTTTGAAAACGTCGATGTGACGCCCTTTTGAATTATATGCATGTTTATTCTCTGATTATATGCTTATTTATTTTGGGGTATAAAAGGGGTGTTACAATGATCACTCAGAGCCTTTATAAACGTAGTATCGAATCTTAATCCATTTCACCATCGCCTGTCTAGTTATCTTTCTACTATCGAGCGCGACAATATGGATTCTTATCCCACATACCTCATGAGACTCTGGATCCGCGTCTTACGAGTACCAATCAGAATTCTACCTTGAGCTTCGGATCACGTCCGTCCCACACATGTGGGAAAAGGATAACTCACGCACCTTGTGTACGATAGAGATACTATGGCATTATACCCGTCTAGTAGTACCAACTTGGTGGTCCATCTCCGAGGCCATGTATCCAGGTAATCTACCTTAGTGGAGTATAATGATCCCCACGCGTATCCTATAGTCGCAACCGACAGGTGTCTGAACAGGTCTCCAATGGTTCGTGCTACACGACTCCTTCCAATCACACTCCTTAGGATGCTAAAACCTAAGGGTGCTACACATTCAGGGTTCACTCACTCGAAAGGCAATAAGCCATGAACAAAGAGTTAAGATTCCAGCTTAGATTGCCATGCACATACTCACTCGTCCAACGCATGCATAAGAGATTCCAAGGATAATCCAATTCGGATAAGAATACTATGGTTCCAAACAACTAACACTATCACGATTGTCCCACTGATGTTCCAGGTTGATGCTAGTTCTTACTGACTTGAACGCCTAACACCAAGCGTAGTTCTATGGCTTCACTCGGAGTCAGATGAATCATAACTAGCAAGGAACTTAGGTTACTGTGTTTCACGCTTCTACATCATTTTATCTTCCATCATTTTATCCCACCAATCAGGTATCCAAGATTTACCCAATCATAAGTTACCAAATCTGCACGCCCTACCAACCTTTAACTAGGTAACCACTTTCGTCTAAGATACACAAGTTGAATTAGGATCGAATACTCCGCCCATCCAGTTTATGTCCGTACCCGCGTAATCAGAAGGGTCTGACTTCTATGTCCGCACTCCCAAAATTCCTTTCGTCCCATCCGTTCATCAGTCACATCTATCACCAGTATCCTCGTTAGTACTGAATCCTACTAATTCCCATCTCAACGTCTTTGGAGAACTTCTCTTACTACATTACTGCTCGGATGCTTCGTGGACCTCCTTCACTAGTACAGGGACTTAGAGGAAGTTCCACTTTGTCCAATCGAAACCCTAGGAGTTATAGTTGTCTCAATCCACACCTTGACAGTTCAGCTATCACTACTGCGCCAAACGCTCCTCTTAAGCCTGACAACTCCAACATCCCTTGTACTTATGTTATCAAATAAATCCACCTTCCGTCTACAATCAATCCATCATCCAACCAACTATTACTACTTGGTTTCGTAACACTTACAGGTTTACGAGTCCTCTTGGCGGCTCTGCCGTAATTCTACTGCCACGCACTCAGTCGATGAGTTGATCAATTTCAACAACTAAATGGGATATCAGTAAAATTAGACTAACCACACACACACGCATGTGAGGAAGAAAGGAATTGCTAGTGATGTCTCATGGAACGACCGAGAATCGACCTGCTCTGATACCAACTGTAACACCTCATACATAACTGGTGTTACATACAAAAGCTAAATATACAAGAAGATCCATAATACAATACAACATGACTTCCTATTCACAACTACAAAGCAGGTGTCTTCAATGGATCTGCACAGCAGAATATGAAACTAATAAGGTCTTCGAGCCATCATCACTTCCAAGTCTTCAATCTAAACCTGCTATTAATCAGACACTAAAAATTGCACCTGAAAAAGATAAGTTGATTGGGGTGATATTACTAAATTTCAGTGAGTCCTCCTATCCTATGGGTCCACTCGTTTCTACAGGGTACATGCATCACAAAAATCGAATCCAACATTGGTTCGTGTTTCCTCACATCCGGTACAAATACAGAATAAACAAGGTGACTTGTATAAACAAACAAGTATGCAAACCAACATCCATATACGGGGAGTCCAAAAGTGTAATAATACCTCGGCTAGATTATGAAATAAATACACCTTCGATGAGTTCACCCATGCCTATCGTCAAGAGACTTGTACAAGCACACTGCAAGATGGTTAAACGGGTTCGCACAAGCCTAAATGTCGGCGAGATGACCTTAGCCTAATTGGCATCATTGTCCCATTACCCCTCTTCACACAAGTGAGTTACGCCGAGTACAAACCGCAACCTTGACACATGAGCCCATTGGGCGAAAGCCTAGCATTAGTCTACATGACTTCACTAGAGGTGAGTTACTCATTATGTATTAGCCTATGTGGCCACATAACCCCACCATACCGAGCACGCAAGTGTGTTAACGACAAGTGAGTAAAATGCCCTGCGACCCTCATAAGCACACTGCAACGGTAGCTCAGG
This sequence comes from Vicia villosa, assembly GCF_029867415.1. Lineage (NCBI taxonomy): Eukaryota > Viridiplantae > Streptophyta > Magnoliopsida > Fabales > Fabaceae > Vicia > Vicia villosa. The sequence goes on along the minus strand of NW_026705856.1, from coordinate 346,858 downwards.
TGCACGTTCTTTGATCAATACACATGACCAGACTATTCCATGGACCACAAAGCCTGGGAAGACTCATTGACCACATAGTCGGAGTAACATCCCAACCTAGCCCCCGACCACTTTGATTCTAGCATACGCAGATACGACATAATGTCGAAATCACACAATGCAATCAATCCCGAATGTTTAACCGAAACAACGGGTACTAGTAATTAATCATGATTCACCACATATCATATCAATATAATGCATCAATTAATAATCCGCATATTAAAAAATCAACACAACCACGATCATATATAGCATTAGCATGTTCAAATACTAGATAAACAAGTCTCTCATGACTAAGGAGGCATTGAGTTCCCTATATGGAACGAAATTGCTCTCGGGGAAAATAGTAACATAAAACTTCACCCGACAAGGCTCACTAAGAGGGATTCTTATATTATTAAATCAAACATTTTGGTTTAGAGACCAATTTTATTAGATAGTACATCTAACTAGCTTTCCAACGATATAAACTTTGCGTAATTCCGATACCCGAGGCGAAAGTTATGAATTTCTAAAGTTTACAAATTTTTCCATTTATACCCAGGGTAACCGGTTACCCAGAAGCCAGTAACCGGTTACTGGCATACAAAATGCCAAGCAACGCATTTTTCAACAGCGTAACTGGTTGCCCACAGACCCGTAACCGGTTACACTATATCAGAATGTGTTTTCCTTCATTTTAAGGGTTCTAAACCAGTCCCATACACTTCTAATCAATTCCAAGCATCAGAATCAAATCCCAAACGAATTTCTAACATGCATATATACAGAATCATCAACATGCAAAGGATTAAGGCAATGCAAACATCCCATAACATTATCAACTAACAATTTATCATATAAGCATGTTAATCATCATGGATTTATGGATTTTCACTCAAAGCCCAAACCCCAACATGCAATTTCCCATGATTCCCCCAAAGTCTCTAACTAAGGACACACCGTTGATCAAATGGAGGTTAACACAACATTCATGCTGCCATGGTACTCTCCTCTTGACCAAAAATTCATCTTCTTCTTCATCAAATCCGTAACTCTCTTATAACCCATTTCAGCATGCATCATCCAACTTCAAATACGCTTATCTCCATCGATACATCACCTATGAATGCAAACCATATATTCAAATCGAAGAGAAATTCGTTATCTTTCCAATAAGACCAGAATCGTTACAGCCGGAGTTATGAGCAGAGAGATATGACTTGTTTTGTGGGAGCTGTTTGAGAGTTGCGAAAATGGAAACTTGAAGATGAGTTCTCCCTTCCTTCTCCTTGCTTCAATGGCTATTCCTTCCTTCTTTCTCTCAAAAATCTGATTTGTAATGGCAAGTATGGGTTTCCACCAAACAAGACCTAATATTCCTTGCACTTAGTCCTTAAATGTCCACCATGCCCTCCAACTTAGAAGAAATGACAACTTTGCCATATGGTCCATTTTTAACAATTCCATTTGTTTCTAACTAAATCCAATTACTTCTCTTAAAATTCCCAATAGAATATATATATATATATATATATATATATATATATATATATATATATATATATATATCATGCTTAATAATATAAATATAAGGATGTTACAATTGAAAAAGTCTTTTTCCAATGAACATCTGATTATAGTTTCCTACAATTCACGATACATTACTTTCGTTTTAAAGGTCATTTGTTGGAGCATCCTATTCCAAACTTGCCACTGGGTAGCGATGTCTCTTCTTTTCAGAGTACTCCTTAGGATCCAAGAGCAATTCGAATTCACGGGAATCGTTGTTATATCATCATTTTAAACATAGTAACAATGGATCCATTGGATCCACAGGCTGTCAGATTTTCCACATAAGTTCTAGAGGAGTTTGAGCTTGATAACTGATCAGTGGTTTTCACACATATATTTATCGTTGTTTTTAAGTATGTTTAAGTTATGTTATTGAGTGTTTTATTTCTTTATTCGTCATTTTATGCTTTGGTTGTGTATTTTACTGTTTGCAGGCTCAAAGGAATAAATCGAGACAAATCAATGCGAAAAAGTACAAAAAGGGGAGTTTCGAAGGAAGTGAAAAATCAAGCGACATTTGGTCTGACACGACCACCCGTGTCACCTGAAACTAGCAGTGTTAGGATGAAGCGTGGCCAAGAAAATGCAAAAGATATGAAATTCACGGGGCTGGCACGACTCGTGTTAGCAAGTGTGAGATCTAGAAATTTTCAGCATGTTTCTCATCGTGACAGGCGTGTAGTATTTTGATCATAACTGGAGCTTCGTAACTCGGAATGACGCGGTTCCGGTGGCAAAATTTCGCTAACGAAAAGGGCTACAACTTTCATGAAGAACGCAAATCGAAATTCTGAAGTTAAGGACCAACACGGCCCGTGTTACCTAACACGGCCACCCGTGTTAGCAGTGCTGAGTGTGATTTTGAAAAATTAAGTTCAGGAGGCCAACACGGCCACCCGTGTTGCCTGACACGGCCAGTGTTGGCTAAAACGCTGATTTTGCTGATTTTTGTGATTTTTTATTAAGTGTTGACCCAAGGGGCATTTTGGGTACTTCCAACCAACCTAAGTGAGTCTGCACTATTTATAAGAGTTTTAACGATGAATTAGAGGACTTTTTGGCAAGGAGAAGACAAGATTGAAGATTGGAGAAAACAAGGGTTTGGGAGAGAAGAAGGTCTTCATGAACGGAAGCGATTGAAGATCAACTTTCATCTCAATTCTTGTAATGTATCTATTTTATATTTTGTTTTCTTTGAACAATATGAGTAACTAAACCCTAATGCTAGGGGGTGTCCCTGATTTGATTCTGTAATGATTTTGAATTCCTGAGTTCATCAATATATTTGTTTTCTTATTTAATTTAATTGTACAAGGTTTTTATGCTTTCTTTGTCGGACCAACAAGATTGATTTACGGTTAACAACCAGCTGGACAGCGGTTGTTAAGGTTTTTGTACGATTAGACTATAGTAGATATCACCTAGGACTAGGGATACCCTATAGTTACCGGTTAACTCTTGATAACATAAAGGCTTGATTTCATCATATTTCTCTAAGGACTTAGGATTTAGGATGAATGTTCAAAGGTTTTCCCGCTAAGGAATTAGGGGAAAATATCCTAAAGGGCTGGTAATTGAATAGTATGAACTTGTTGAGGAGATCTTAATCCAAGGTTATTACAGGAACAATCACACACTTTACCCTAGCATAATACTCATATTTGTCAAAAAGCCAATTTACTTTTCTGCTTATTTTAATTATTGTTTAGTCACAATTTGCAAACACAACCCCAACATTAGTTTTTGTTTAATTGAACTACAATTTGAACTCGATATTACTACGCAGTCCTTGAGATCGACATTCGGGGAATTTCCCTATTATTACTACAGAGGCAAAATAGTACACTTGCTATTTTACCTATCAAGTTTTTGGCGCCGTTGCCGGGGACTGCTAAAATATAGAGTTTTGATTTTAGTTCAATTGAAATTTTGTTGCTCGTCAACTAAAATTTTGTTTTTGTTTTTGTTTATTTGAATTTGTTTTTATTATAAAAAAAAATATAAAAAAAAAAGATTCAAATTATTTTTGCTTCATGAATTCTTCTATACTTTGCTACTAACAAATTGTCTGAGTTTTGTAGCTATGTATTGTTTTGATACATTGCCACCTGTATCTCCTGCATGTTGGTCGCCTGATTCAGGAGTAACCTTGGAAGAGGCGACTAAAATTTTTAAAGCATATAAGAGGGAGGTAAGAATCCTTATGAATGAATGTAAGGAAGCTAACTATTATCCAGATATGTTTATTTGGAGAAAGTTAGAGTTGGAAGAAGAATATGTGGAACCAGAAGAAAAATGCTTAACATCAGATGAAGAGGATGCAGTAAGAATAGAAGAATTTGAGGTAAAAAAGAAATATGGGGAAGAAGAAATAAGGAAACTTGAAGATGATCGAGCTTTGGATAAAACCACAAATTTAACAATTTGTGAAGATGTGGACATCCAACAAGAGAGTATCCCCAAAAACTATTTTTACAACAAGGCAGATGAAAGACAAGAAATTGACAAAGTACTGGAAGACATTTATGCCTTGTTCAAAAAAATAAAGCTAAAGAGGATTTGGCAGCAACATCATCAATACTTTAAGTTCATGGGATTGCTACCAAACAAAAGAAAGAAAAAAGATGATGTGTTCTTTGTGTCATATATGCCACCCTAACAAGAGGAATGGACCGTCGAGCCATGCGACGTTAAACGAAGCGCTTTGTGGGAGGCAACCCACGGTTTTAATAATTAATTTCTCTGTTTTTTTATTTATTTTATTTTCAGGAAATAAAAGAGGACGTCTCTGGTGAAAGCTTTGAAGTGATCATTAGAGCCAATTACCCTCTGTGAGTCACCTCTCTCAGGCTCGTTCTGAAACATTGAGGCCAATGTTTAGTTCAAGTTTGGGGGAGGCTCTTCTCTCTTCTCTTTGCATTTTATTTTTATGTTATTTCTATGTTATTGGTATGATGTGAAACCATAAAGTGAATTCTGTCCAAATTTTGACCGAAATTTTAATTTTTGTTGAAGAAGTTTTTGTCCGAAGAGCGGTCGGGAATAGTATATAGAGATGAAGCGAGGATTGTTTGAGGACGGGAAGTGCGGAATAATGTGACAAGAGGTTTGTTTAAACACCCTTGGTTCCCTAAAAGAGATACGAGTCTAACGTGTAGATTTGCACCATAGTACTTGTCTCCTGAGAAGTACTTATCGAGTAGTTTATTGATACAGTCTGGCATAATTCAGATTCACTTGCATGATGACTGGTTGAGAAAAAAAAAGAGAGATATAAAGTTGGCACCAAATGATGAAAAGGCGGTAAAAGGCAATCGGCTCGCTAAGTTGGGTAACCCTCACCCGGTTATTCAGCCCAAAGGAGATTGAACCCCAAACGTCGTCCAAAAGGACAATATATAACTGCAAAGTTTGAAAATTTCATCGGTAATAAAAAGTAGCCAATGCTGCTAGTTTGGTGCCAGGAAAAGAAAATAAGAAGCCTCGACTCGTCTCATGCAGGTGATGATTATTATAAGAAATGAGTGCCTTAATATGATTGTCCGAATGAAAGAGGAGGAAAATCGGAAAGAGACTTAAGTGCAAAGCATAGTTGGAGAGGTATCCGAAACGGGAGCTTGAGGTTTAATGTGGTAACAAAACTCGTCGCGTCATGTGAATGCCGAACCAACTGTTTCTTGATCAATACAGACGGATATCTCACGTATGAACACCGTGTGCTTTGAGGGTCATTAACTTTTGTAATGGTCGCTTGAGGTCAAGCAACGGTTTAAGTTTGGGGGAGTTTGATCAGTGGTTTTCACACATATATTTATCGTTGTTTTTAAGTATGTTTAAGTTATGTTATTGAGTGTTTTATTTCTTTATTCGTCATTTTATGCTTTGGTTGTGTATTTTACTGTTTGCAGGCTCAAAGGAATAAATCGAGTCAAATCAATGCGAAAAAGTACAAAAAGGGGAGTTTCGAAGGAAGTGAAAAATCAAGCGACATTTGGTCTGACACGACCACCCGTGTCACCTGAAACTAGCAGTGTTAGGATGAAGCGTGGCCAAGAAAATGCAAAAGATATGAAATTCACGGGGCTGACACGACTCGTGTTAGCAAGTGTGAGATCTAGAAATTTTCAGCATGTTTCTCATCGTGACAGGCGTGTAGTATTTTGATCATAACTGGAGCTTCGTAACTCGGAATGACGCGGTTCCGGTGGCAAAATTTCGCTAACGAAAAGGGCTACAACTTTCATGAAGAACGCAAATCGAAATTCTGAAGTTAAGGACCAACACGGCCCGTGTTACCTAACACGGCCACCCGTGTTAGCAGTGCTGAGTGTGATTTTGAAAAATTAAGTTCAGGAGGCCAACACGGCCACCCGTGTTGCCTGACACGGCCAGTGTTGGCTAAAACGCTGATTTTGCTGATTTTTGTGATTTTTTATTAAGTGTTGACACAAGGGGCATTTTGGGTACTTCCAACCAACCTAAGTGAGTCTGCACTATTTATAAGAGTTTTAACGATGAATTAGAGGACTTTTTGGCAAGGAGAAGACAAGATTGAAGATTGGAGAAAACAAGGGTTTGGGAGAGAAGAAGGTCTTCATGAACGGAAGCGATTGAAGATCAACTTTCATCTCAATTCTTGTAATGTATCTATTTTATATTTTGTTTTCTTTGAACAATATGAGTAACTAAACCCTAATGCTAGGGGGTGTCCCTGATTTGATTCTGTAATGATTTTGAATTCCTGAGTTCATCAATATATTTGTTTTCTTATTTAATTTAATTGTACAAGGTTTTTATGCTTTCTTTGTCGGACCAACAAGATTGATTTACGGTTAACAACCAGCTGGACAGCGGTTGTTAAGGTTTTTGTACGATTAGACTATAGTAGATATCACCTAGGACTAGGGATACCCTATAGTTACCGGTTAACTCTTGATAACATAAAGGCTTGATTTCATCATATTTCTCTAAGGACTTAGGATTTAGGATGAATGTTCAAAGGTTTTCCCGCTAAGGAATTAGGGGAAAATATCCTAAAGGGCTGGTAATTGAATAGTATGAACTTGTTGAGGAGATCTTAATCCAAGGTTATTACAGGAACAATCACACACTTTACCCTAGCATAATACTCATATTTGTCAAAAAGCCAATTTACTTTTCTGCTTATTTTAATTATTGTTTAGTCACAATTTGCAAACACAACCCCAACATTAGTTTTTGTTTAATTGAACTACAATTTGAACTCGATATTACTACGCAGTCCTTGAGATCGACATTCGGGGAATTTCCCTATTATTACTACAGAGGCAAAATAGTACACTTGCTATTTTACCTATCAATAACAGTCCCCTAACTGTCCAAAGAAATGAAATTAAGGCCCCATTGGTTCCTAGGCCTGTGAGTTTCACCCCACACAATCAGAGATTTTCTAGTTATCTTGTCTCCACGAAACCAAACGAACGACCGACAAATTACCTTCACTGCGTTAATGATTTTCTTCAGCAACGGGACATGAATCCAGAAATTTGCCTTTGCAAAGAGGACGCTTATACTCCAATGCCTTATCCTACACACTATTTTCTCCACCAGCAGCAAGCAACTTTTTACTCGATAGCAGTATGCCAAGGTACTTGAAGGGAAGTGTGCCTTCTTGGAAACCTGTAGTTTGAGAGGTTAGTAGCTTGTTTTTATTATCAACATTACCAAAGTATATCTTTGTAATACGGTGAACTGACTTTATTTGAAAATGTAACAATGTTGCGGTGAGCAAGAGTCGCCACCGACTTTTATTTTATCCAATTTTAGGAAAGGCTAAAAGAACAGAAAAAGACCTTTGAAAGATTTTGAGTTCGGGGGGTAAGTTATACAAAGGGAAGGTGTAAGGCACCCTTTGCATCCATGGTTATCCATGGGCTTCTAATTTCTTAGCTCACTTGTTTGTTTGAATTGTTTGAAAAGATTTTGAATAAAAGAAAAGATTTCGAAGAAGAACTTTAACTTGTAAATAAGCGTAGTCTTTTTGAAAAGTTTCTTTGAAAAGAAGTGGGAAAAGATTTTGAATTTGAATTTGAATTTGAATTTGAAAAAGAGCAAACAATTAATAGCAACTACCCTAAGTTTAGAAATTTGTTCTTTTAGCTTTTCAAGGCGGAAGGGTCAATCCATACCATGAGAGGGCAGGAAGTCTTTCAATTGGATGTGAAGGGTCATCGAGTATAATCGTTCGCCATAAGACTGTCCCATGCCATAAAGAGGGCAGGTAGTCTAAGGGAAGGATATAATAGTCATTAATATTTTAGGCATCATGCGAGGATACCTTAGCAATTGGGACAATCATCTTTTACCGAGGCAGCATCGAGGGACTAGATGATTTTTATTCTTTAAGGCAACCTTGCTTTAGGTATCCTCGGAATCAAGGGACTTTGACTATTTAGTATACTTAGAGGCAACAGAGTTATAAGGCAACAAGAGGGATTACCCTAAAGGTGTGTGGATGCAACAATCACGTGGTTAACTTCGATGATATTTATCTTGTAGGTTTAGTGATCTATATTCAGTCAATAGTCTTACACTCCCTAGGGTTACTAACCACGCAGTTTAAAATCGCAGAAATTAAAGGCAGAAAATAAAAGTTCATACGCTATTACAATAAACACCTGCAGGGATGGGGGAATTAAACAGAAAATAAGAAATATGAATAATTAATTTAAGTATCTTTATCTTGAGCCTTGATCTTCCCCGAACCTTCGATTGACTCTGAAGGTCTGAGAATTAAACAGAAAATAATAGGGATGAGTGTAGGAGGAATTCATTAACAGATGAAGTAAATCCTAATTTAACCTATAAGGCAAAAATTAAAAATAAATTGATGTTTAAATAAAAGAATTAGAATTTAGCTTTTCGATTGGCATGGCGTGTAGTCGGAAAACCCTGATGGTAATTCTGAAAAACTGCACAAAGAAAATAATTTTTAGTGTATGAATGATCTACAAACCTTAATTGATTAAAGATCTATAAACCCTAAAAAGAAAACTTATTGTGACCTAAAGGGTTTATAAGACTTAAAAGTGCGTTAGTGGATAACACCTACTAATAACAGTGATCATGATAAAATCAGGGTTTAAGGCATTAAATTAACCCAAAATAATTATCTAATTGTTTACCCTAGATAATTAATTAGTTGAAAGTATATACAAAAATAATAATTTTTATTGTTAAAAACAATTATTTTTAATGTTTATGAGAAAAGTCGAATTTCCGATTAAATAAATAAGTATGAAATTATTAAAAACTAATTTGTTAAAAACTAAATAATAATAAAAAGAAGTTATAGTAAAAGAAAAAAGAAAAGAAATAAAGAAAATATTAAAAATAAAAATAAAAATATAAAAAATAAAAAATAAAAATAAAAACTTAGCTGGGATCTAGTGTGATAGGGCTCTGAAGGTGTATGATGGAGCTTCACAACTGGGCGTCAGATCCTGTGCTAGTATTGATCCAAAGGTGGGTGCGTGAGGGCGTACAATGGACTTGTGTGGAAGCAATGCATTGGATCGATGTGTTTCAGATGATAAGAAAAAGAATTCGTCTTCTGCCTGGATCGAACTCAGGCTCTAAATGTTGCAAGAGGAGCGCTGGCCAACTGAGCTTCACGTTTCAATTGTTAACCACTTGGCTGCAAGACATAAAATATAAAAACGTGTAATGATAGTGTCAGTAAAAAAACAAAATCCAAGTGGGACCCTCTGCTGCGCGTCTAAACGAATCATGAGAAGGGAGAGAATATGGCTAGGTTGACTGGCCAATAAGGTTTTGCATGATCTGGCCACGCGTACACCAGTGAGTCTAACCACCCCTCACGGCGGTCAACTCCTTCTTCTCCGGGAGTCCCATAATTTCAACCTGCGAAATAACGCGAATACAAACAAAAGGTTAAACCTACCCCCCCCTCAAAACGAGGGCTGCGAATCGATTGGTGGTGTTAGTTTCTCTAGCACGACATCCTTGCATCCACTAGATTCTAAATCTATCATATAGATCAATTCATGTTCTCTACGTAGGCTCCCGGCATATTAATTCCTCACTCTCCACGAGTAGTACTCGCACACTACTCCGCATCACACTTTCGCTGCCCGACTCTGATTACCCGTCTCAAATCACCGTCCAATATGTTGCACTCTTTCATATTCAATTCTTCATAAATTCACACAACATGGTGAGTGATTATTCTCACGGCTTAGTATCCATCATATCCTAAACCATTAAGGTAACAAACAAGCTCATCCTATCTATATGATTCCGTCTACTATCAACAAGAGATTAAGGGTGATCAAGTCCTCGATTTGTCAATAGATAGCCTACAACCATATTTAAGCATAAATCGTCGTTACTACATAATAGTGTCCTTTTCCGAGTTTGCACTCGAACTCTGTAACATCGTCATAGTCCAATAGTTCACTCTGAGTCTTTACAACTCGCACACTTCCCTATCATTGGATCTTGTCAGTGAGATACCAACATCCAAACGTTTTACATAATCTGCTTCATGGTCACTTAGCATCACACACCTATTAAGTACTTACAACTTCATAATCACTAATATACTCGTACCTTTCTATTTATCTCGTTCTGAATCAAAATCCTCATCTTAGCAAAAGACCACAACAACATTCATACTCCTGGTTTCACTCTAAATCCCATGAAATTTTTTGCGTCCAAGTATCATTCGACTCAGAATCTCAACAAAGACTTCCTTACATCAATAGGTGTCAGAAATTCTCTACAATTCTTTCTCTTTTATACATGTTGTTTCTTTGGCATCATAAATACGAATTCAACCATTCTAAAGTTTATTTCACCTTTACTACTAATTCACTTCTCCCTAAAATCTATTGGCACTCAAATCATCTTTATCACTGAACATCTCATCAACTTATTCATCAACAACATGTTCAACTCAACTTCGTTTCAAACAATCGCGGTAGTAACCATTCCGATTCAACAAGCTTCACGCTTCCTTAACCGACTTTGGAATCTCTCCTCATAGGATCACCTCTACTATATTTATAATTCTCCCATAAGGTAGAACATAATTTCACCTCTTCGTAGTCTCAAACGGCACACTAATCCGACACTCGGAACTCAAGATATGCATTTTCCAATCGTTATCCAAAAAATGCAACACCGACGCCATGCAGCGACACTCTAAATGATATTACCAAAACCCCTCAAATGGTACACTTAATTTTTTAAAATTTCTCCGCAACAAGCCTTTAATTATTCCTTCAATTCGCTCGACTCTGACGCTGACGTCTCGTGCGGTACCAAGGAACAAGTCTAGTTCTAAGAACTAGAGTAACCTTAACTTCACCTCTTTCTAACATCATCCTGTCACAATTAAATATGTTACAACTACTGCAACAATTTTTATAACAAATTTCATCTTTTTAGCTTTTCGACGCTTCAAACGGAACTCAAATCCGATATCCAGAACTCCAGTTAATAATTTTCGAAGTTTCATAACGATTCAACAACTTTCCTGCGTTTTGCTTACAGAAATTCCGCTCCAAAACCCATCCTCTTCAAATCAATCACATTCTTAACATCCCCTTATCATATCTCTTCTCCTCCAAACTTCTTATAACTTGAACAATAAATTTCATTGCCGAAGTATGATTTATGAAACATCATGACAGCAATCTTCTTTGCAAACTTGCAACCGAACCTCTTCCGAGACGCAAGGCTACTCAACTGACAACTTCGTAGTCCACCAGCAAAGTTGATACATTGCAACTTTCTAATTTTCCTCTACCACAAATAATCATCAATTACATCTAATCGTCCTCCTTCAAGATGCTCCAACTTAATTACCAGTCAAGTCTTAATTCTAAGTCACCTTCGATTCGATAAACAAAAACTCCAACAACGCTTGCACTGTTGCCAACTTCCGCAACAAACAATCAAGTACCGACAGTGATTCACTCACATGTCACATACCAAGGGATAATATGCCGACAGTATTCAACTGTCGTGCAACTCAACTGACTCGACAATCGGTCGGACGGACCGACATGCTCTGATACCACTATTGTAACACCCTTCTAAAAACCCCCGTGAAAATACAATAATATTCAGAGTAATCATACAACAAGGCTGTTACAATTAATAGAATAAATAAAACTCCAAGTCATTTGTCATGCTTTATTAGGAATAATCCAAAAATATCAAAACATATGTTCACCACAGCGGAAATTTATTCAACAACGTTATAAAACATCTCCAATAAAATCTACGGTACATAATCCAATAATTGGCAAAACAGTGTATCACAAGTAACTCTAAGACTATTGTCCCCCAGTGTTACAAGATCAGAGCATGACCGACACGACCCAACATAACCGGATAAACTCTACGAGTCATCCTCACCGATCGCTTAGGCCGCTACTTCAATCTGAAATCATCAAAGTAAGGGTGAGACTACATCATAATTAAATAGCATTATAAATCGTCAAATATAAAATTCATAAGCAATTATCCACCCTACTTAGCATATTCAGATTTATCAAATTATACCAATCACAAGCACAAGTCAAAATTATGCTCCAATAACACAACATAATCATAACACCGGATTTCATCTTGACATGTCACATTTTATACAAAGACCATGCAGACTCTTATGCATGTGGTACAAAAATTCGTGAATCACATTCAGAGAACTTCTCTCTGCGATACTGCCTTTCAGTCGCTCACACCCCACATGGGCACACGATGACTGCTTAGTAATCTCCGCACAATGGGAATTAGCCACCAACGATCCACTCATCAACGGGATCTAATGCAAATGATTTATGAATGAATGCACACATATCACATACTTATATCATCACCGATCCAATGCTTAACATCGTCTCATTTCAACTCACCAATATCATCACAAACAAGTATGTACATGTCCAAGCATTATTCAATCATTCACATACATTCACCACAATCAACATATTAATATTAACAGCATATTAATATTCACTAATCATCAATCATAATCATACGATCAAACAATCACCACATGATCACGTTATACACACTTTATCATCATTATAATCATGTTGTCACAACATCACCACTGGATCAAAATGAACAATGCCATTACCAATAACACACCAGAAGCAACACCGAATGATATATTCGGTTTCAGCACCATCTACAATTATATCATATATAATTCACACCACATGTAACGTCAAATCACAGTTATATCATTACAACATCACCACATTGACATATTAACCAAGTTATGCACACAATGGACAAAACACGCCATAAACGAAATAAATCAAGATTTTTAAAATAAAACCAATTTATTTTTGTTTTCTTTACTTTATATCATAGAGTATTTAATTTAAGAAACAACGTCCAAAACGGCGTCTAAACCAGACTTACGGTTTGAAAATTAGAAGCTTTTAAAGTTAGAATAGTTTTCAAAACGTGCTGCTGGTATTTGTACTGGAACCCGGTTCCTCCCACATGGGAACCGGTTCCTGGACCCAAAAATGCTATTTTTAACGTTTAAAAACACTGGAACCCGGTTCCTCCCACATGAGAACCGGTTCCCACGAACCTAGTAGCTGAAAAACATGATTTTTAAGACTTTTATGCATCCCAAACACATACCAACTCATACCCTTACGAAATGGATCACCAATAACATCAAAATACTCCAAATATATGATTCTAATGCACAAACAACATACCACAACACCATGTAACAATACTACATCATCAATTGCAGTCAATTCATCAAATCATGCATGTCAGTGTTGGAATTTCACAAAACCTAACATCCCAAATAGAGATTCTAATCCCTTAATTCAATCCTATCATCATCAAATTCATAATACCATATAATTAGAGTAATCACCCCTTACCTTAGCCAAATTCTTCATTTTGGTCCTCTTCCTCTTTGGTTCCTCTTTACGTTCCTCAGCTCTTCTCTTCAACTTCTCATTTTTCACGTTCTACCTCTTTTTCCTTATTTCCCTTATTTTATGAAAACATAAAATAGTTAGTAATGGGCTTACTCACTTAGCACCCCCAAACTACTAACCTCACCATCCGACCCAATGGCCCTTAATCCATAATTCTACAATAATTCAACCAAATACCAAAATAATTCTAATTAATAATTTAATTTCCAATTAAGTTAAAATTAGAAAAAATGGGGTGTTACATTGGCCGTTAAAGGCAAATTCTTGCGAAAGGATGTTAAGTTCGATAAGAAGAAACGAAAAGGCCAACAGAAGTCTTATAATGGCGAAGCATCGGGCATTCGATGCTATCATTGTAAGAAGGAGGGTCACACGAGAAAGGTATGCTCTAAATTCCTGAAAGATCATGGAATCAAGGATAATGGCAATGCATCCATTGTTCAAGATGATTTCAAATCATCTGATGATCTTATGGTTTCAAGCAGTGACTCGAGAAGAGAGTGGATTATGGATTCAGGTTGCACTTTGCACATGACTCCAAACAAAGACTTATTCAAGGAATTATGTGATCAAGATGGTGGATCAGTATTGCTGGGAAACAACAAGGCTTGTAAGATTGCAGGTATTGGATCTGTAAGATTCAAGCTCCATGATGAGTCAATAAGGTTGTTGACTGAAGTCAGGTATGTTCTTGATTTGAAGAGAAATCTGTTTTCTCTTGTTGAATTCGAAAAGAAAGGATATGTTTTCCAAGGAGAGAAAAGTATTCTAAGAGTCATTAAAGGGTCGAAGGAAGTCTTGAGAGGCGTGAAGAAACAAGGCTTGTATACCCTTGAGGCTGAAGTTGTAAGTGGTTCGACAAACGTTGCATCCACAAAAACATTATCCAAGACATAAATATGGCACATGAGATTGGGCCATGTTAGTGAAAGGGGTCTGGTCGAATTAGGGAAACAAAATCTGCTTGGTGGAGACAAAGTCGAAAAGCTGAACTTTTGTGAACCCTATGTACTTGAAAAATCTTCCCGAGTGAAGTTCAACAAAGGCAAACAAAGAACACATGGATACCTTGATTACATCCATGCTGATCTTTAGGGGCCTGCAAGGTGTGCATCACATTCTGGTGCGAGGTATTTCCTATCCATTGTAGATGATTATTCCAGGAAGTTATGGGTATTCATCCAGAAGACTAAGGATGAAACTTTTGAGAATTTCAAAAGTTGGAAGACTCTGATCGAAAATCAAACAAGCAGGAAGGTCAAGAGGTTGAGAACCGATAATGGCCTTGAATTTTGCAATGAGGCGTTTGACAGTTTTAGTGCTGCCTCTAGTATTGCAAGGCATAGAACTATTGCAGGTATTCCACAGCAAAATGGTTTGGCTGAAAGGTTTAATCGAACTATTTTGGAGAGATTCAGATGCATGTTGACTAGTGCCAGATTAAAGAAGGTGTTTTGGGATGAGGTTGTTTCGGCATCTACATATCTGATAAGCAGATGTCCTTCGACAGTGTTAGATATGAAGAAACTTGAAGAAGTTTGGTCAGGAAATCCACCAGATCTCGACAAACTGAGAGTATTTGGTTACGTAGCCTATGCTCACATTAGGCAAGACAAGGTCGAACCTAGAGCTCTGAAATGCATGTTCATGGGATACCCTGAAGGAGTCAAAGCTTATAGGCTATGGTGCTGATTGCGACAAAATGGGGTATGACTGTGATTATGACTGCAAGTGCACAGTCTCTCGCGTAGTTTTAAAAGATATTGAACCCACAGGGACTAAGAATCGACCTAATGTAGTTAATCGCTACTACGTAAATCTAAGGCTAATATCTGATTGATTCTGATCAGACGGGAAAGTGAAAGAAGTATTATTGAATAAATAAGCAGGAATGTTATCGGTATGTAATGGCCGGACGTCGGGGATCTAATAAACTATCGACTTGAATCGTACTTTAAAATACTCTTTCTATAGAAATCACTTGTTTAAAAACCTTCCTCTCACACTCTCGTGTTTATTGATTATGATCTCATTATTAAACCTAAATGAGCGCTCTCGCTGTATCAAATAAAGTTTAAAATGATTTTTGAAAACCGATGAAGTCTAATTAACCTTAAAGCGCTCTCGCTGTATTTAAGGTTGATGTTTAATTTCTATTGTCCAGTTAAAATCTCAAACTCTCGTATTTATTGATCCTAACTTCTATTGTTTTTAACTCTTGTTACAAAACAATTTAATTAAGCATTAGAAATCAATACCTGATAAATAATTTTCATTAATAAAATACGTCGAAAGTATTACTCGATTCCCTCCATTATGTGACCTTACATACTGATAAAAAGTATTTAGCCGGACATTATTTTAATAGACGGAACAAAATAAGAATAGCAGATAAATAATATTCTGGGCATAATTCTAATAACTAACATAAACAGAAAATAATAATTTAAAGCAATTAAATTAACATGAATTAATATAGCAAGACTGAATATTGAAATAGAGCAGCGCTGGTTCTTGAATCCGGTACTGGAATTAAGTTCTGAAAATAAATCTGATGCTAAAAATAAAAATAAATTTGAAGCTAACAAAGAAAACTTAATCGCAATAGTATTTCCGGTGTGGAAATCTATTGTCGGAAGTGGGTAGGAAACAAATAGCAGAACTTGAAAAATAGCAGAAGAATTAAAGTGACGGCAGTAGGTTGAAATTCGTAACCCTCTCAATTAATCTTGATGGGTATTTATAGAGCTCCTTCAGATTCTTGGTCTTGAGTTTGTTTCGTTTCTGCTGCAGTTCTTTCGGAGGAGAAAATGGCGGAGCGTGAAAACAGAGTCTCTTTTGGGCCTGGGTGTGTGACTAACGTCACACACTAGTATTAAGGGGGGTGCCGAATGGAAGAGAGGGGGAGGTGCCGAGCGGCAGGCATTTCAATGTGCCCTCCGTCACATGCTTGACTTCCTCTTGCACGTTGGGCTTATTTTGTGTTCTGGGCCTTTGCTTCTTCTATTTGCACCTCCTCATTTAAATGTCATTTTAAGCAATTCTTCTTCATTTTAGCTCCTTGTTGCTAATCAGGCTCTTGTTGAAACAAGCATTCTGCCTCACTGGAAATCGATTTCCCTCTGTAGGAAATCGATTTCTTGCCTGCAGAATTCAACTCTGGCACAAAAAAACAGAGTGGAAATTGATTTCCTTTTGTAGGAAATTGATTTCCTGCGCACAGTTTTCAAAAAATAGCATTATGAAGCATAAAACTTGATTTAGACAAACATATAAACACCTTATGATCACATATCAATTGAAGCACGAAATTTCCATCAATTCACCATCAAATAGGACCAATATAGAATCAAAGATGCATTGAACATAAGAAACAAAGATCTACATCTTAGAGTTTAGAATTTTACCACTTCTTGAACAAAACCTTGGAGTAGCTTCAAGAACAAGCACCAAATGAGTAGATCCTTCAAAATTGGAGATGAACAAACAAAGAAAAGAGTGAAATGTAGGAGGTTTAGTTCAAAACTAGCAAGATTCAAGGTAAATCTCACTAATTCTATGAAAATGAACTTTGGGTGAGGGTTATGTAAAGGATGAGAAATGAATTTGCAAGAACTTTTTTGGCTCTCTAAGCTTGTGAAATGAGAAAGGCAAGGCCTCTATTTATAGAATTGGAGCAAGAGTAGTGGTAATTTGGTCATTTTGCATTTGGTAATTAATTTGTGCTTAATTGGTGGTTAAATGGTAAAATGAGGTTAAAATGGGATTAATGAAGGGAATTAATTTTGGTGAGGTGGAAAATTGGTAAAATGACAAAAATGATCAAATAAAATAGGTGCCAAAATGATGTCATGCTTCCCTATCTAATTTTTTGAATTTTTGCCCCAGGAAAATTATTTCCCATATGGGTAAATCGATTTCCACCTTTTACCTAATTTTCCTTGCACTGTTTTGATTTTTGCCAGATCTTTTACCTGTAAAATATAAACAAAAGAGACAAAATACATATTTTTGGATTTTGGTTAGAAATAAACAAATTAATAACTAGAGGTGCTTGATGATTCCCCTTAGAGATAATCACAGTATCAAGAATATTACTTCACAATGGTGCTCTTGAGTGATGATTAAAATGCAATCAATGTATGATCTTAGGGTCAAAAATTGGGGTATGACACATATGAGGGCATCTGGGTAATGGCTTCTGTAAACGGAATTGTAATGTCCAATTGTTTAAGAAGTTCGACAAATTTCTTAAACTGCCCTATGTTTTTAGATTTCTCGAATCTTTGAGGGTACGGGATAGGTGGTTTATAAGGTGGCGGAGGTATGTTTGGTGCTTCATTTTCCGATGTCTCTCCTTCCTTGTCCTCTTTCTCTTTCGGATTACTTGGTTTATCCTTGGGTCTACTTTCCTCCTCAATTGTTTTACCAGGGCTTTGGAACATAGCATGGTTTTTAAGCATAGGGTCAGTCGGTTCATCCATTTCTCTACCACTTCGCAAAATAGTAGCACGAGCATGTCCTTTAGGTTTAGGTTGTGGATGTCCTGGAAATGTCCCAGCAGGTGCCGCAGTAGGTGCTTGTTGTTGTGCCACTTGAGATTTGTGTCTCAAGCATCTTGTTGTGAGTGGCCAACGCGTCTACTTTAGTCGCTAACTATTTGATTTACTCATTGGTGTGCACGTTCTGGTTTATGAAATCCTTATTAGTGTTAGTTTGAGTGGCTATGAAATTTTCCATAATTATTTCTAAGTTAGATTTCCTGGGAACATTGGGAGCAGCGAATGGTGCCTTTTGATATCCAGGTGGTACACTTGGTGCTTGACCAGGTGCGTACAAAGCATTATTGTTCTTGTACGAGAAGTTAGGGTGATTCTTCCATCCTGGGTTATACGTGTTTGAGTAAGGGTTTCCTTAAGCATAGTTTACTGGTTCAGGGGAAACTTGTAACACCCTTCTAAACCCCGCGGAAATTTTTAAACAATTATATCAGAGTAAAACATAAACACAAGGGTGCCACCATTATATAAAATAAATAAACCAATCATGGTCAAGTCATGCTTCATCAGGAAACGGTTCACCAAATCGTAATTATGTTTATCACAGCGGAATAAGAAACATTATCAAATACATCCAATGGAATATTAATTCAACACCAATAAAGTAGATTAATTTCAGAAAAACTCTATAACTATCGTTCCCCAGTGTTACAGATCAGAGCATGAACGACACGGTCCAACATAAACGGATAAACTCTATGAGCCATCCTCACCAAGCACTAATGCCACTACTCCTCAATCTGAAAATGACAACATGTAAGGGTGAGTCTCATTCTCAATTAGTAAATATTATGCAATTCATAAGCAACAAGCATCATAATATATCGTTCACCCAATTATACATATTCAGATTCACATCCATTATTAACTCACACAATAATAGATTACAACACACACTACAGAAATCCATACAATCATATTATGAAAGAATGCATATGACACAACTGACACTATGCATGTGGTACCAATAAACCGTGGAATCAATCCACCTAACCGATCTACGCCTCATAGAGATACGGCCCACCGACACAATTTCCACACAATGGGAAATATGTCCACCAACGATCCAAACATCACCGGGATCCAACATCAATGCATATGAATGAATGAAACACATATAACATACTTAAAACACACCGAATCACGATGAACAACTCATCTCAACACCACATCACTGAATAAGTATGTACATGTTTTCAACATCATTCAAATAGTCATGCATCCATCACAATCATAATAACAAATCACAACCAATTCATCATCACATCAAACACATTGTCACACCTATCTCATATGCACACAATGTTCAATTCTCATCAAGTAATTAAATCTAGTTTTTAAGGAAATAAAGTCGGCTATTACCAATATTCATTATCCATCTTATAAAACATTTAATTACTTGCACAATGCCCAAAACGGCACTAAGAAATGATTCACGGATCAAAAGATACGTTATTTTGAAGTTTGGAAAAATTCACACACAGCAAGGTTCGCTCAGCGGAGCAAGACAGAAGCGAAATCCTTCAGACCCCCGCTCAGCGGACCTCAAGAGACGTCAAACAGGAGCAAACTACGTTGGGACCTCCGCTCAGCGGACCCCCCTCCGCTCAGCGGACCTGCGATTTCAGCAAACCCCAAGTCTGCGACAGACCCTGCGATTTCACTCCCTTTTCACCCAAAAACGAATCCAGACATCACATACAGGCATATAATCATCATACATTCAATTATACACCATAAAACATCATCCAAACTCATTATTAACCAATTAGTTCGCACAATTATCATCAATTCAATCCAATTATAACACCCTAACCTAACAATCCCAATATCTAATTGAACCAAACCATACATCAATCTACCTATCACCTAAGATCACATAAGAGATACTAAAAGGAAGAGTCCCCCCTTACCTCGATGAATTTCTTGAATGCCCTCCTTCCGGTTTCACGTTCTTGCCTCTTTCTCTTCTCTTGCTCTTTTCACGTGTTCTTCTTTTCTCCCCAAATGGTTCCTTTTTCTTATTTTATGAAAAATATAATAAAATAAATTAACCACAACTTAGTAAAAGGCCTAACTAATTAGCACCCCTCTTTTACTATCACCACACCATAAGCCCAATAGCTATTACTCCCTCATTTTCCAATTAAATCCAATTTAAATTCTAAAATTCCAATTATTTAATTTAAATCCAAATTAAATTAATAAACTGAAATTATGGGTGTTACAAAACTCCTGCCAAAAGATGGCACTCGGGGGCACCATGTCCAGACATCCCGCATATTTCGCAATTTGGGGAAACATCAGCCACAGCGGCTACAGGGGCTACAATGAGGTTTTCGATCTTCTGAGTTAGGACAACGACTTTGGCATTAACGCGGTCGAGGCTATTAATCTCGTACATACCACTCTTCGTTAAAGATTTCTGTCCAGCGGTTTTCTCTGGATGAGCTCTCTCGCTTCCCCGTTGATAATGATTCTAAGCCATACTCTCGATAAATGCATAGGCATCAGCATATGCTTTGTCCGTCAGTGCGCCACCTACGGAGGCGTCAATTGTAAGTCTCGTATTATAGAGGAGACCATTGTAGAAGGTGTGGATAATTAACCATTCTTCTAATCCGTGATGTAGACAGAGTCTCAGCATGTCTTTGTATCTCTCCCACGCTTGTAATAAAGACTCGTTGTCTTTTTGTCTAAACCCATTGATTTGGGATCTTGGCATGGAGGTCTTACTAGGTGAAAAATGACGTGCCAGGAAGACTTTCTTAAGTTCATTCCAAGTCGTGACAGAATTGGCGGGTAAGGACTGGAGCCAAGCTCTAGCTCTATCCCTCAGTGAAAAAGGAAAAAGGCGTAGTCGGATAGCTTCCGAACTGACATTATTCGCCTTTACAGTGTCTACATATTTCAAGAACACTGACAATTGAAGACTAGGGTCTTCCGTCGCATTTCCAGAAAATTGATTTTGTTGTACAGCTGACAACAACGATGGTTTTAGCTCAAAATTGTTCGTCTCAATAGCAGAAGCAACAATGCTATTGTGTGGTTCAGCTTGCGAAGGAATAGCATATGACTTGAGAGGACACGGCTGTTCTCCCATGGTTGATTCTCCAACTGGTTCAAAAATAGGAGTAGGAACAAGAGTGCGAGTTCGTCGTAATCGACGTGATACAATGATAGAACGCTCTGGTTCGGGAACTGTCAGCACTAAGTCTGCACTTTGAGAGCGAGTACTTGGCATGCACAAAGGGAATTAGAAATATTGAGTTTGCCTTAGTCTCTACAACGTAACAGTTAATTTTGATTATCGACTAAATTAGATCCCTGGCAACGGCGCCAAAAACTTGATCGCGACCAAATGGGGTATGTCTGTAATTATGACTGCAAGTGCACAGTCTATCGCATAGTTTTAAAAGATATCGAACCCACAAGGACTAAGAATCGACCTAATGTAGTTAATCGCTACTACGTAAATCTAAGGCTAATATCTGATTGATTATGATCAGACGGGAAAGTAAAAGAAGTATTATTGAATTAAATAAGCGGGAATATTATCGGTATGTAATTGCCAGACTTCGGGGATCTAGTAAACTATCGACTTGAATCGTAATTTAAAATACTCTTTCTGTAGAAATCACTTGTTTAAAAACCTTCCTCTCACACTCTCGTGTTTATTGATTATGATCTCATTATTAAACGTAGCATATGCAGTAAGTATTGTAAGCAGGTACATGGCGAATCCTGGAAAGGCTCACTGGCAAGCATTGAAGTGGATTTTAAGGTACATAAATGCATCTTTGAACAGAGTCCTAATTTATGGTAGAGCCTTGGGTGAAGATAGTAAAGCAGCAACTGAAGGATATGTTGACTCTGATTATGCAGGTTGTATGGATTCTAGAAAGTCTGTTTCTCGATATGTTTTCACTATGTTTGGCACTGCAATTAGTTGGAAAGCACACTTCAGAAGGTTGTTGTTTTATCAACCACTGAAGCGGAGTATATTGCTCTAACTGAAGCTATGAAAGAAGCATTGTGGCTTGAAGGTTTGTTATGGAGTTGAAACTTCAAGGTAAAGGTATCACTGTTAAATGTGATAGTAAAAGTGCTATACATATGTCGAAGAACTCAGCATGTCATGAGCGAACTAAGAACATTTATGTAAGGCTGCATTTTGTCAGAGGAGTAATCGAGCGTGGAGAAGTCCAATTGCTGAAGGTTTCGACTGAGGACAATGCTTCTAAAATGATCACAAAGACATTGCCAAGTTGCAAGTTTTTCCACTGTATGCAGTTGATAAAGCTGCATGAAGAAAGCTAGTTTGTTCCCTTGATGTTGTAGAGTTAGGTCCAAGGTGGAGATTTGTGAGATAATGGATCGAACTCTAGTATGGTCAAAGGGTATCTTCTTGGTTCGACAGGATTAAGCATGAAGTCGAAGGTTGTTCACATGCTTGTGTCGAAGATGCTAGGGTTGTGAGCATGTTAAATTAGGTTTAGTGTTTAAACCCTAATTTGTTAAGTTAGCCTGTTTATTAAGTTGGCTTGTGTAATGGGCCTTGTGGAAAAAGCCCATTAATTTGTATCTTAGGTTTTATTATAGATAGCATACTAGTCTCTCATCATTGCATCACAGCAATCCTAATTTAGGGTGAGAGAGGTTATTTGTTATTCTTGTAAACTTGTAATATTGTTTTTTAAGAGAAAGTAAAAGAATAGCAGTTATAACCAATTCTTGTGTTCTTCTTCCATGTTCATTATTCTTTCTTTGCATTATACTTTGTTCTTGGAATTGGACTCAAAATATTTTCCTTAACCCTGACTTCAACTAAAATCGCTATCTCTGGATGTAGGTTTTGGAGGCGGGTGCTATCCTCTCTACACTTGCCAGCATTATTTATGCCCCTCCAATATACTATCATATTGGTGATTCAAAACACACTTTAGCTTCATTCCCAAAATTGAGTGTATCAAACTTATTTCTATAGATGACGTCCTCATCACTAGTCCCAATGTTAGTTTCCTTTCCTTTCCTTATACTGTTTAGTTGTATCCATGGGGTGGATATCTCAGGTATATCTGTTGCAGGATGAGGTCCATTCTCGGGTGGAAGTTTATTCTTCTTGGGATCTTCTTGTGTAGCTTTGATATGCGATTTTTTGTTCACCTTAGATATCTCATATTTGCATTGATGACAAATTTTCTTACATCTCTCACAATATTTGGGTTTCAATTCATATTCGAAAAGATGCGTGAATTTCTTCCCTTGATTGTCCATTATTTGTATATTTTCCTTCGGTTTGGTTGTGATGTCAATTTCTACTAGCATTCGGGCATAAGTGACTCGTAACTTGCTCGTAGTGCATTCGTCTGTGCAAAATGGAGTTCCTAATACACTTCATATTTTACCAAGACTCTTTCCACCCCACAAGTGCAGGGGAAGATTTGGTAATTTGATCCAGATGGGTAATGTCCTAAGCATGTCACGTTTAAAATCAAACCCCTGATACCATTCCTTCACCACCATGGGCACATTGTGTATTGTATATGTGTAATACGGTGAACTGACTTTTTTGAAATATGCGGATAGCAAGAGTCACCACCGACTTTTATTTTATCCAATAAGAAAGGCTAAAAGAACAGAAAAAGACCTTTTAAATATTTTGAGTTTGGGGGGTTTTCGATCTAAGGTATCCAATTGGGACAATCATCTTTTACCAGTGCAACTTCGAGGGACTAGATGATTTTTAATCTCTTTAGGCAACCTTGCTTTAGGTATCCTCGGAATCGAGGGACTTGACTATTATTTAGTACAATTAGAGGCAACAGACAACAGATAAATAAGGCAACAAGGCAACGAGAGAGGTTACCATAAAAGGTGTGTGGGTGCAACAATCACGTGACCAGATTCAGTTATATTATCTTGTAATTAGGTGATTCTAGATTCAGTTCAAGGTTATCACTCCCTAGGATTATTAACCACACAGTTTATATATACAGTGTTAAGTTCCTTCAAGGCCACACAATACAACCAGAAGCAATTACATAATAAATTATGGGGATAGGGAAAAAAGGCAATAATAAAACCCAAGTAAAGCAATAAGGGTTGACATAAGTAATAATAAAAGGAAAAGATAAATTAGGTTTTAGGGTTACCGAATAATCAGCTTTGACCGGTTGGTTAACCCTGAAAATTGGAAAAAGAAAAATAAAAAGCAAAGGGTGAGTGTGTTACCAATTCATTGACAGCTAAGGCTAACCTTAATTTGATAAAAAGAGGCAAAATAAAATCTAAAATAAATATAGGATAGGACTTAGCTTTTGATCTGATATGGCTCGTAGTCGGATGAACCCTGATGATAACCCTGAAAAACTGCACAACAAAGAGAAAATTTCAGTGTAGGCATGATCTTCGCAAACCTTGATTAGGGCATAAGTTAACCCTGGTTAATGGAATAAATAAAATCGAGTTAATTAATCATTGGTTTTCAACCTAATTAATTAAATCGATGAAAATAAAATTTCGATTAAAATATCCTAACCCTAATACACATTTTTATCAATTAATAGGATAATTATAATTAATTAAACAAATCAAATATATTAAATTAATTTAAAACAATTAAAATTATTAAATAAAAATAAATAAATAAATATTTTTATTTATCATGTTTTAAAAAATATATTTTTAAAAGATTTGTGTATATATATGTATGAAATATTTAAACAAAGTATATATAATAATAAATAACAAAACAAAACAAAAACTTAACTTTTGATTCAGTGTGGTTTGCTTTTGAAGGTGCATGGTGGACTAGCACTTCAGGCCCTTTGGATTTTTGTTAATGAGATCCTGTTGTAGGGAGATGAGGGCGTACCATAGGCTAGTGCGCGCGAGAGGTACGTGATCTGTGAACAAACGTTTTGTAAAAATAAACATGTCTCGTCTAGGGATCGAGCTCACGTTTTCAGGATGATTAGCAAACCGCGCTACCATTCGCGTTGCGCTATCCAGATGAAACAAATACAATCAAGAGATATAATATATTAAATATAATTGATTCAAAATTAAAACAGACTGAATTCGCGCGCTTCGCGCTTCATCTTCTTCGTTGGTCTGCAACAAAAACACCTTTTGGCCACGGTTTTGGTCTCATCGCCATAGCCCCTGCGAAGCACAAATTGCAAAATACGCCATAGAAATATAAATGGAAACCATAGATTAACTAGCTTTGGTCCCCTGAACATGATGGTGCCCACGTTTTGGCCCAATTTTGCTTCAAATTAAAAGCCCTAATTCGGAGCTATGAAACCTAACAATGGCAGATCATGCAACCTGCACTTAGAACTTAATTAAACAAACCAGAAACCTTCTATACATCAACACAAACACAATTATGCAACCAATAACATCAATGAATGCATGAATAACACAATTTTATTCAAATTATAAATTTAAAAACTGCGACATATTGGTTGCAATTCTGAGTTTATCCGGCCTTGATAAAGATCCAGGTAGCTCTTGTGAACACCAGAGAATGTGATTCAATCTTCAAAATGCCTTAAATCCGGCTATAGGTTTGAAAGTGAACTTGGCTTTTTCTTGAAGTAAAGAGAGCTCGGTTAGGGTTCTTTGTGCAGCCAAAAAAATCCATCCTTATGATCTGGTCATGTTGAGTACTTATAGTACAATGATTTAGGTCAATAAAACTTGATCAAATCTTGTTGAATCCAAGATTGCAATTCGTTGGGAATTTGATTTATAAATTTTTCCAATTTTGGCCAAATCTCATATTTTCTTTACCAATCTAGATTAGCACGAAATTGCATTGGTAATATGATTTAAATGATGATTGGTTATGATTGGAGTTAAGAAAAAATCAAATCTTTTCAATTTTTCTTCCAAATATTGATTAAATCCATGATTTTAATGAAATAAAATTCAACTAAAATCAAATATCCATCATATTTTTGTGGCTTTGAGATTGAGTATCTTTGATGACTTGGGGAAAAAGATTGAATCAAAAAAGATTGGGTCCTTTTGCAAAAAGGTTCATTTTGGAGCCCTTTACTTCACATTTTTTCCTTAAAAATTGTCCAACTTTGACAAGGCATATCTCTCTCAATTTTTAAGATATGGAGGAGTTCTAGGACTTTTTGAAAACCTCGAGAGATCCTCTACAAGCCAATTTGGAGGCGTTTTTTCATTTGAAGAATTTATCTTGATGATATTGGCTTTGACAAAAAATTGCTTTTGGTTGACTTCCAAAAAGGACCTATAATCTTTTAATCCATATCTCTAAAATGAAGCATTTTTAGACTTGGCATGTGAGAGAAAAAATTGTAGAGAGTTTAATTTCCTACAAAATGAGCTGTGGATGGGAAATTTTTGATGTTCCATGTGGGAGTTATAGCTGGTCAAAGTTCAGTTGACTTTCTCCTTTGAAAACCCTAATTTAGAAACCTTTGAAATTATTGATTTCTGATCTTTCCTTGATGAACCATGACCAATCCTTGATCAAATGATGAATGATACTTCAAAATAAGGTTGTTGACAAAAAATCAGGAATTTTGACTGTACTTTGACCACAGTTGACTTTTAGGTCAAACTAGTCGACTATTGACTTTTTGAGCAATTGAGTGGTCAATCCTATGAATTAAAGCCTGAATTTTGTCATAAAGGTGGTTTGAAACATTATAAACCATATGAGATGCCTTGGAGACTTTGGTTCATTGATTTTCTTCAGGAAACCACAAACCTTAGTTTCTTGAGCCTTTGCTTAGGAGGGTTGTCTTTGAGTCTGGTGCCTTAGTATGAGTTTGAATAAGAGGAATGAGATGGGCAAATTTTGGGGTATGACAATATGGTCCTTTCCTAAACACTTGATCCCTATCCTCATACGAATTGCACCTAAGTAGAAAATATCCTTCCTCATGGTAGAACATGCATAGGATTTGACCGCGTTCATGCTCAAATCCTTCCCCAATGTGTACTATCAAGGTTGAATCCCAAAACAACAATTCTGATTCTACATCCTCTATTTCAATCTCTGCTTCTGGTTCTCCATCTGTCATACCCCAAAATTTTCCCACCACATTTTTATACTCAAAGCTCATTTGAGTACCAGAAGCTCAAGACTTGACTAACTGTACACTCTCCTAAAAAACAACCCTCAAACTATGGTTTTGATCTTTTCAAAGTAAAATCAAGTTCTAAGACCTCAAATGGAACCCATGGTCTCTCATATGATTCAAATAATCCTTATGCAAAGTTGCAAGCTCTGATCCATAGGATTGCTCAGTCAAAAGCTCAAAAAGACAATAGTCGACTAGTTTGACCTAAAACTCAACTGTGGACAAAATACAGTCAAAACTCCTGATTTTTTGTCAACATCCTTATTTTGAAGTATCATTCATCATTTGATCAAGGATTGATCATGATTCATCAAGGAAAGTTCAGAAATCAACAAAACCTATAGTTTCTAAATTAGGGTTTTCTAGGAGAAAGTCAACTGAACTTTGACCAGCCATAACTTCCACATGGAACATCAGAAATTTCCCATCCAAATATCATTTTGAAGGAAATTAAATTCCCTACCACTTTGTCTCTCACAAGCCAAGTCCAAAAATGCTTCATTTGAGAGATATGGATCAAAAGATTATAGGTCCTTCTAGAAGATCGCAAAAAGCATTTTTTTCTCAGAAGCCATATCATCAAGATAAAGTCTCCAAATAGAAAATATGTTCCAAAGGGGCTCGTAGAGGACATCTTGGACTTTCCAAAAAGTCCTAGAACTCCTCCATACCTTAAAAAATCCAAGAGATATGCTTGGTACAAGTTGGTTAATCTTAAGAAAATACAACTATTCCAAACTGAAGATTTTTGGTTTTCTTGAGTAATGGGCCAAGGTTTGAAGCCCATAATGCCATTCTTCCTTTATATCATTATTATTTAATTTATTTTTAAGTTATATTCGTTATAATTTAAAGTTTAATGAAAGAAATAATGATAATTACAAAAGATATGATATTAGTTGATTTCTCAATCAAATATTAAGCCTAATATTCATATAACACAAGGAAATTTTGTTGGGTCTTGATTAAGAAAGATTGGATGAAGAAAGACAATTTTTATTCAATTTTGATTCAAATCTCTACCTCTCTCCAATCATGGATTCATGGTTAAAATATTGACCTAATCACTCACTCTATAAGTAGAGGAGAAATTCAAGACATTAGGGGACGAGGAGATCTAAGCAAAAACCCTAACAAAGCGTTCAAAAACCCTCAAAACTAGGGCAACTTTCAATGCCTTTAATCCATTCCAGTTGATTTTTCAGAGGATATAAGGTATGAACGCACTGATAAATAGGCACCATGATGCCCAGAACGCAGGTTAGATGACACTCATGTTATTCACTTTTTGATTTTTTTTAAAGCATGTTTCATCGCGTTTTAATCAAAGCTAAATATCTCTTTGAGTTCTGGGTGATATGTGGAGTGAATCAGGACCATATTTCGTAAGGTTTAACGCAGGAATGCAGCGACAACATTGTTAGGGAATAATTATGGTCGAGCTTCGTATCCATGGTTAGAGGCTCTTTCAGGTCAAAAGGACTGCACCATTGGTTTCGCCATATTATTTATTAATTATTGGTTTATTTACAAGGAATGTTTCCAGCACGCTTGGCAAGAGAGAGAGAGAGAGACGGACGGTCTTCATGTCCTGGGTTCGACTCCCTCCGTCCACAGCCAATTTTTTTCAGTATTAACATCTCATGATCCAACGCATCCAGTTCCATGGGTCATACGATGCAATCCTCAGCCTACCACCATCAGATCATACCACTACCGGATCCAACGAACAAGAAGATGGTGTTTCACCATGGACGTCTAGAGCTTCGCTGCACCAGATAATACGCCCCACTTGCTTTTTATTTTTTCTTTTATTTTGTTTGTTTGTTGTTTGTTGTTTTGTTTTTGTTAATTAACCTAAAATTAACCATTATCTTAAATTAGGATTAATACTAGGATTAATTAATTTTTAGGTTCTATTTTATTAGGGTTTAATTTTGTAATTTAAATAAATTGGTAATTAGGTTTATAATTATAGGTTTATGATTTTAGTGATTAGTTTAATTTTAAATTAGTTAAATAATTAGGATTAGTTTGATTAGAGTTAGGGTTTTTTTAATTTTTAGACTAATTAATTAATTTTAAGTTTATTAACAATTCTAACCACTAACTAAATTTAGGTCTTTAACTTTATGTTCATCTGTCCAAACCTTATTTAGGTCACAACAAGTTTTCTTACTATAGGGGTTTAGTGTTAGGGTTTGGGGTTTGCATTTCCTTTAACCTGAGATTTTATTTTTACCTTTTATTCGCCTTTTATTTGCCTTTATTATTTTTACCCTATTATTTATAATCTCGTCTTTATTTCATTATTATTGTTGTGACGTTCTTCCATGGATATTATTTACTTAATTATTTCTTTTGGTTGCCCCGCAAGTTTTTGCCATATTATGTTACTGTTCACAGGATGTAATAGCTTAATTAGGATTTATTTTATGCCTTTTATTTTCTACTGCCCACAAGTGTTTATTGTAATAGCGTGTGAATTTATATTTTCTGCCTTTTATTTCGTCATAATATTAATTGATGTGGTTAGTAAATAGGGAGTGGCAAGATTAAAATTAAACGTAGATCACTAATTCAATATTAAATATCTGAAGTTAATCACCAGATTATTATTTGTTATTTCATGTTTTACAAGTATATTAGTGATTATGTAGTTGGAAGTACTTAACAAGTATGTGATGCTAAGTGATTATGAAGAAGATTATGTAAAATGTTTGGATGTTGATGTGTCATTGACAAGATCCAATGAGAGAGAAGTGTGCGAGTTGTAAATACTCTGAGTGAACTATTGGACTATGACGATGTTAATGAGTTTGGGTGCAAACTCGGAAAGGGACACTATTATGTAGTAACGACGGTTTATGCTTAAATATGATTGTCAACTATCTATTGACAAATTTAGGACTTGATCACCCTAAATCTCTTGTTGGTAGTAGATGGAATCATATAAATGGAATGAACTTGTTTTGTTACCTTAATGGTATAAGATGTGATGAATACTAAGCCGTGAGAATAACCACTCACCATGTTGTGTGAACTTATGAAGAAGTGAATATGAAAGGGTGGAACATGATGGACAAATGACTTAAGACGCGTAATCAGAGTCGCGCAGCGAAAGTGTGATGTGGAGTAGTGTTACGAGTACTACTCGTGGGCAGTGAGGAATTAATATGTCGGAAGCCTGCGTAGGGAATATATATTGATCTATATGTTGGATTTAGAATCTAGTGGATGTAAGGATGCCATGTCGAAATATTATGACTCTTTTGAATAATTTCGGAGATGATGAGTATGTTATTGTGGTTGTACATAGTTAACGAGTATGTATTTGGCAAAGTGAAGACGATGAGTTGATACTATATGAGGCTATAACAATTCTGTGTTGTTGTAAAGCGTTATTGTAGATTTCCAAATATAATGAAGAATTATACTTTAGGAAGGATGAAGTTGATTTAATTCTTAGAGATGAATGAGACTCAGTTTGAGCTATTTTGTAAGCAATGGTATATTAAGGCAGATGAGTGTAATTATAACTATGTGTGTGTGCTCGTTCCGATGGTGGGAATGTTTTAATAGATGTAGTAACTCAGGAATTTATTTTGAGTGCATGCAAATATTTCTAAGTGGTAAATTAGTACCATGTATGGTAAAGAAATATTTTAAACGAATGAGTAAAGAGAGTCGGAATTGGGTAAAACTCAGAAATCTAATTGGTAGTGATAGTTGTAACGAGTAACCAGAGTAGTGCAGCGAAAGCGGACTATAACGAGTTAGATAATTGCTGGTGTGACTCGAGAGGAGTCAGATAGTGGAAATTAAATGGTATAAGGATATGCTTATTGAGTTTTTGAAGGAAGCAGTAGGTGAAAAAAAATTTATCGCTCAGACGGGAAGGTATGTTTAAGGATGGTACGTTCGGTAGATGGAATGCATTACTGCAGTGTCGAACGGGTGTAATCATGCTATGGATAAAGAATGATATTACACATACGTGTGTAGCGGAAATCTATATGAGTGTTGAGTGACGACCTTATTGACAGATGCAGATAAGTTAATGTCACGATGACAGTGCTATTAAGTAGTGGAATATTGAGAAGGGCAGATAGGATTATGGAAAGATCCTTGTCCTAAATAAGGTTGTGATCTCGCTTTCTAGGATGAGATCCTAGTGCGTATGTATAATTTCTAAGATGGAGAGGTTAGAGCAATGCTATACATCTTGCTGACGTGGATGTCGAGTTCTCTTTCAGTTTGAGGATGAATTTGATTTTAAGGTAGTACGATGAAGAATAGTGCACAACTGTGATTATGCGTTGGGTGACCATTCATGTCTTATTCAGTCATTGGGCGTATTTTGTGGGTTGTACCTCAATTATTCCATTGTTGTTAACATTTTGGAGGGATAACGAGTGGTAAAACTTTGGAGGGTCATATGCGACGTAAGAGTTGAGATTGAATGCACGAGACATGCTTTATGTTGGTTATCTCAGATGAATTTTGAGGATCGACTAGGGAAATGTTACATGGGAACTGGAGAGTCAGATGAAGGACTCCTATCCGGAACTTTAAACTTGAAGTATATTTTCGAGGACGAAAACTCTTTTAGTGGGGGAGAGTTGTAACACCCCATATTTTATATTTATCAATTAATTGGATTTATGTAATTATGCGGTGATTAAAATAATAAAACTGGAATATGTAGTAATGGGCCAGTGTTGTAGTTAGTGAGAAAGAAGTGCAAGAAATAAGGCCTTTACTAAAGCTATGTTGTGTTTTTCATAAAACAAGAGTTCTGGAAGAAGAGAAATATAAGTGCATTTGGGAGAACGCAGAGAACGTGAAAGTGTGACAGAGGAGAAGAAGAGGAAGAGAGCTTCAAGGATCCCAAACTTTAAGGTTAGGGGGGACTCTTTCGGTTAACCTCTATTATCGGGTTGTAGGCGTTAGGATTGAAATCGTATACTATTGATTTGATAGAGAATATGTTCTAGGTTGGGGTTTTGGTATTTAGGTTCAATTTTGTGAACTTTGTGTGATTACTTGTTGGTAGTGATTTTTGATATTAAAAGTGTTGTTTGGTTGATGATATAACTCATATTGCATGTGAAATCCCTCTGTTTTTCGTATACAATCGTATTGGTTCGATTGGGGGATGTTTGGGGGGATTCAAGATGCTGAAAACTGGTTTTTGGGTTGCAGGTACGAAGTAATTGGTTACCGAAAGGGGTGTAATCGATTACCCATAGTAAAAACAGCAAATTTGAGTTTTTGAGTCTCAGTAACCGATTACTGGTGTTTGGGTAATCGGTTACCGCTGTACGTTTTTGAAAAATACTTGTTTTTATAAAACTCATAACTTTTGGTCCGTAAGTCCGTTTTGGGTGCCATTCGAAGCGTTAGAAAGCTAACGGAATTCTCTTTATGATTAAAATAAATTAATTAGCAGAAGATAATTTAATTATTATGTGATTTTGAAAATGACATGTAATTGAATCTGTGTATGTCGTGGATTAATGTTATTTAAGAATAACATGTATGGGTATTGTGTATTATGTGCTAATTGTGATACATGGAATTGATAAATGATAAGTTCTATGTATTGTTGTGATTGTTACATGATGAATGTATGTTATACCAAAGGTGGATAATTCAAGATATTGAATTGTGATGGATGCGTTATACGTAGTATTACGGTGACATAAATCCCATGTTGTTGTTGTGTGGATTTGATGTACTTGGTACATAAGTGTGGAGTGTATTATTGTCGTATGCACTATGTGATGAGTCGAGATATGATAATGATGTTCATATGACTAAAGTGGCGATGTTGTGATAACATGATTATAATGTTGATCATGTGATCATGTGGTGATTGTTTTGATTGTGTGATGAAGATTGCTTTTTATGAATAGTGCATGATACATGTACATACTTGTTTGTGATAACTATGTTGAGTTATGTGAGACCATGTTGTTCATCGGATCGGTGGTGTTGTAAGTATGCGATATGTGTGCATCCATTCATAAAGCATTTTGTTGTG
Organism: Vicia villosa; assembly: GCF_029867415.1. NCBI lineage: Eukaryota > Viridiplantae > Streptophyta > Magnoliopsida > Fabales > Fabaceae > Vicia > Vicia villosa. Next base: position 313,536 of record NW_026705856.1, on the reverse strand, counting down.
GGTTCTATCCCTTATGGTGGAGGGACAGCGGTAGCTAATTCCCATTGTGTGGAATTAGTGAGAGAAGTAGCCGAATCTTTATGGTGGTGGATCGGTGAGATGGGTTATCCCATGTTTGGTACCACATGCATGTAGTTGCATTGCATTAGGTGTTTGATATATTATAACATGAATGGAAGTTGTCCAATGTTATAATATTGTGTGTTTGGTCAATTGTTGTATTTGGTGTATGTGTGTATAGCCTGAATATATACTGATGTTGGGTGAATATTATACTGTTGATGTTTTATCGTTTATGAACTGATAACATTGTTTAATTGAGAATGAGACTCACCCTTACTGTTGATTATTTTTCAGATTAAATATTAGCGGCTTGTGTTGGGTGAGGATAACTCGTAGAGTTACTTCGTTAGTACGGTTGTGTCGGTGTCATGCTCTGGTCTTGTAACACTGGGGGGAACGTTTGTTTTAGAATTTGATTGATGGATTATTTCTTATGTTGGAATAATGTTTTGTTGGTTTAGATCGGTGAATTTGGATGTGAATCCCGATGTTTTATGTTATTTAGTTTTGAAGTATTTTCCGCTGTGTTAACATGATTACTGAATATTATGTTTTGAAGTTCCTCATAAGGCATGACATGGCTTAAGGTTTTAAATATTTTGAAGTTGTAATACCCTTTTCATGTTTTACTATGAATTTTTGGATTTAATTGGAAAATGATGGAATAAGAGCTATAAGGCTTATGGTGTGATGTGAGTAAAAGAGGTGTGCTATTTGGTTAGGCCATTTTACTAAGTGGTGTTCATTTTATTTTATTTTTCATAAAATAAGAAAAGGAACCAAGAGAAGAGAAAAAGGAAGAACTCGTGAAAAGGGCAAGAGAAGAGAAGGAGGCAAGAACGTGAAACCGGAAGGAGAGAATTCAAGAAATTCATAGAGGTAAGGGGGGACTCTTCCTTTTAGTATCTCTTATGTGATCTTAGGTAATAGGTATATTGATGTATGGTTTGATTCGATTAGACATTGGAATTGTTAGGTTAGGGTGTTATAATTTGGATTGAATTGATGAAAATTGTGTGAACTATTTGGTTAATAATGAGTTTAAATGATGTTTTGTGGTGTATAATTGAATGTATGATGTTTGTATGCCTGTATATGATGTCTGGAATCGTTTTTGGGTGAAAAGGATGTGAAATCGCAGGGTCTGTCGCAGACTTGGGATTTGCTGAAATCGTAGGTCCGCTGAGCGGAGGGGGTCCGCTGAGTGGAGGTCCCAACGTAGTTCGTTTCTGTTTGACATCGCTAGAGGTGCGCTAAGAGGAGGTCTGAAGGATTTCGCTTCTGCCTTGCGTCGCTGAGCGAACCTTGCTGTGTGTGAATTTCTCCAAACTTTAAAATAATGTATCTTTTGATCTGTGAATCATTTCTTAGTGCTGTTTTGGGCTGTGCAAGTAATTAAATGTTTTATATGATGAATGATGAATATGGGTAGTAGCCGACTTTATTTCTTTAAAACTCGATTTAATTACTTGATGAGAATTGAACATCGTGTGCATATGAGATAGGTGTGACAATGTATTTGATGTGATGAAGAATTGGTTGTGATTATTATTATGATTGTGATGAATGCACGACTATTTGAATGATGTTGAAAACATGTACATACTTATTCGGTGATGTGGTGTTGAGATGAATTGTTCATCATGATTCGGTGATGTTTTTAAGTATGTTATGTGTGTTTCATTCATTCATATGCATTTGATGTTGGATTCTGGTGATGTTTGGATCGTTGTGGACATATTTCCCATTGTGCGGAAATTGTGTTGGTGGGCCGTATCTCGATGAGGCGTATATCGGTTAGGTGGATTGATTCCACGGTTTATTGGTACCACATGCATAGTGTCAGTTGTGTCATATGCATTTTTTCATAACATGATTGTATGGATTTCTGTGTTATGTGTTGTAATCTATTATTGTGTGAATTGATGAATGATAGATGTGAATCTGAATATGTATAATTGGGTGAGCGGTATATTATGATGCTTGTTACTTATGAATTGCATAATATTTACTAATTGAAAATGAGACTCACCCTTACATGTTATCATTTTCAGATTGAGGAGTAGCGGCATTAGTGCTTGGTGAGGATGACTCGTAGAGTTTATCCGTTTATGTTGGGTCGTGTCGGACATGCTCTGATCTGTAACACTGGGGAACGATAGTTTTAGACTTTCTATGAGATTACTCCATTTTATTTGGTGTTGGATTATATTTCCATTTGGTTGTATTTGATGATGATTCTTATTCCGCTGTGATAAACATGATTATGTTTTGGTGAACAGTTTCCTAATGAAGCATGACTTTGACCTTAGTTGAATTATCAGTTTTAAATAATTATGGCACCCTTGTGTGTATGTTTTTACTCTGATTACTTATTTAAATTGCCGAGGGGTTAAGAAGGGTGTTACAGATACCGCAACCTCATACAATATTCTTTTGAACGGACTATGCTGATGATTTAGAGGCATTGTTTCAATTCCTAAACAGTGGAGATATAAGGATGTTAATCTCTCGTCAACCCCTTTTGAGCCTAAGGAGTAGAAGTTTTTTTCATATGCAAATTGAACCCTTAATCATAACCCGGGGCAGGGTAGTTACTCAGTTAACTCAGTTATGCCAATATGCCTCTTGTACAAGTAATGATGGGTACCCGTAACCATTAAGTCAGGCAGTCAATATCCATCAAAAGGAAAAAAACTGTTAAGTCAAAACCTATGAAGGAGATTTATCGAAAATTGAAACATCCCGCTGACTGTAATCTCAAAATAAACAGTTCAGGCAAAAGTTAGGAATAATAAAGTAAAAAAAACCAAAAGAAATTGTTATAAATCCTCGACAAAAAAAAGAATATTACAAAAAAGGGTGACTGCCTATCCAAATAAACTGCCGGTGCTGAAACCATCATCAAATGTCAATGTTACGACTTCAAAGCTTTGCTAAGACTTAAACGCAAAGTTAACTAGCATTGGATCGAAGAACATCACGAAGATTGGGATGAGTACAAATAAACTTTGAGCCGTTATCCTTTGTTTCTTAAACCGTGAACCAAGCCACGATACAACCCTTGAAAGTCCCAACTGAAGCATGGTTAGTTCGAAAAGCATACGGTCGCCAAAAAAGGTATCCTGACTCCTTAAGGTTTACTACAAGTGCTGAGTTGATATTTCCTTTTTACAAAACATCACGTCTTTACAAACATAACGTTTTTACAAATATCACGCTTTTACATCTCCTGTTTTAATGTTTTTCAAAAAACTCAAGACACACGTAGGCATTGAATCTCATGAATTATTTATTAAACATATTCTGCTACATAATTTCAAATGTTAGCAACAGAAAGAATTTGCACAGGGTATGACTAATGACTCAAAGTTATCCCGACCAACAAAGATTACTCCAAGAAGCAATGTCTTCTACGTATAAAAGGGGCATGGCACGTTTTGCCCAATCAATCTGGGGCAATCAAGTCAAGATTCCAAGAATCTCTCAAATGCCAAACAATCAAAAGGCATACATCCAAAGTGGGTTTCAAACTATTTTTCCGATTAATCTGAGGAAATCAAGTCAAGATTCCGAGAATCTCTCAAGGATGCCAAAACAATCAGGGGCATGCATCCAAGAAGATTTGAAGCTACTTCCCAATCAGCATGGGACATTGTCCTGTGCCTATGACTACTAGGGGCATGTCGCCCATAATGCACATCTCACAAAGTCCTCGCGAGGCGAATCTTTCCAAAGTCCATACTAGCAAGGGCAAATCTCTGCATGTCCAGTTTGACATTTTGATCAATACTCAGTGGTGTGTCCTAATCAAAATAATTCCAGGAATGAGAGTTACTATAATACTGGGGGCAACGTTCAAGACATCCATGTCTTCCCACAAAGTCGGTTTCACAGGAACATATCCCCACAGAGTAATCATTAAGAAGGTATCTTCAAATTCTCTCGTCCCAACAAAGACTTAGTTCCTCAACGGAGTTTACATCTTTGACACTGCCGGTTCCCTGACACTTTTCTCTTCCCCAAACAGGGTTAGTCATCTCGCGTATCCCCAATTAGGGTAGATCAAGATCAATCATTCAAATGGCTATCCCCAAGCAGAAATCATAAATCCCCAACTGAGCATCTTCAAAACAAGATCAGACACCAAAATCACAATGATACAGAGATTTATTTTCTCAAAACAATCGAAACAGCATCAGTCATACATCATATATATCATAAAAATATTCATACATTGCATACATTACCTCATAATAAAGTCATACATAACATGCAAGTTTCTCATTTAAAACATGCATCATGACATTGCATAAAGACTAACTTTACGTTTTTAAAATACACGTACAAAAAGAGGAACAAAATCTCCAATTTTCAAAGATCTAATTCAGTTACTACGAACGGTACTGACACGGTCAAGGCTCAAAGATCTAATTCTATCATTACGAATGGTGTAGACACGATCATTTTCAAAGATCTAATTCAGTTACTACGAATGGTACTAACATGGTCAACTCTCAAAGATCTAATTCCATCATCACGAACGATGTGGACACGATCAACTTTTCCAAAGTCTAATTTAGTTACTACGAACGGTGCTGACATGACAAGAGATCTAATTCCATCACCACGAACGGTGTGGACACGATCAACGTTTCCAAAGTCTAATTTAGTTACTACGAACGGTGCTGACATGACAAGAGATTTAATTCCATCATCACGAACGGTGTGGACACGATCAACTTTTCCAAAGTCTAATTCAGTTACTACGAACGGTGCTGACATGACAAGAGATCTAATTCCATCATCACGAACGGTGTGGACACGATCAACTTTTCCAAAGTCTAATTCAGTTACTAAGAACAATGCTGACACGACGAGAGATCTAATTCTACCATCACGAACAGTGTAGACACGATCATCTTTCCAAAGATTTAATTAAGTTACTACGAATGGTGCTGACACGATCAACATTCGAAGATTTAATCTATCATTACTAACGGTGTAGACACAATCATCCTTCCAAGGTCTAATTCGGTAACCACAAACGGTGCTGACACGATCAAAGTAAGAGACATACTTAATCATAACGTTCAATTCAGAAAAGAACATGACAATGGAGTCACGAAAATGAAGTCACGACAATGGAGTCACGACAATGAAGTCACGACAATGGAGTCGAGACAATGGAGTCACGACAATGGGGTCACGACAATGAAGTCACGACAATGGAGTCACGACAATGGAGTCAAGACAATGGAGTCACGACAATGGAGTCACGACGATGGAGTCACGACGATGGAGTCACGACGATGGAGTCACGGCAATAGAGTCACATATCTAAATTCTTGTATTCAGTTTAGAAACGATCATAACAATCGGGTCACAACAATACAACAACGAAGTAATGATAATAGAGTCACCACAATCAAGTTCACATCATACTCCTAACATCCAGATGGCACCTGTAAGCCCATCTCTAACAAACACTTATCAATACAGCGGATTCAGTCTAACGTACGACTCATCCTAAGTATATCCTTCAGATACGGCCTAACATACGACGTATTCTGACTCTCAACTCTATCAAGCTGGAGGGCATCTATAAGCCCATCCCAACCATGTCTCTCAACATTCGGATGACATCTTTAAGCCCATCTCCGACAATACTCTGCCTGGATGGAATCTCTAAGCCCATCTCCGGAAAAATTCCCTATCCCAGCAAGGGCAAATTTCTTGGTATTCTAGTGTTCAATCCTCTTTCACCTTCAGATTCCGACAGGCACACATGACAATCGACATCCTAAGGTATAAGAAGATTGAACAGGGGCAGCTGTCATACCCCAAAATTTTCCCACCACATTTTTATACTCAAAGCTCATTTGAGTACTAGAAGCTCAAGACTTGACTGACTGTACACTCTCCTAAACAAAAACCCTTAAACTATGGTTTTGATCTTTTCAAAGTAAAATCAAGTTCTAAGACCTAAAATGGAACCCTTGGTCTCTCATATGACTTAAATAATCCTTATGCCAAGTTGCAAGCTCTGATTCATAGGATTGCTCAGTCAAAAGCTCAGAAAGACAACAGTCGACTAGTTTGACCTAAAAGTCAACTATGGTCAAAATACAGTCAAAACTCCTCATTTTTTGTCAAAATCCATGATGCCCAGAACGCAGGTTAGATGACACTCATGTTATTCACGTTTTGATTTTTTCTAAAGCATGTTTCATCACGTTTTAATCAAAGCTAAATATCTCTTTGAGTTCTGGGTGATATGTGGAGTGAATCAGGACAATATTTCGTAAGGTTTAACGCAGGAATGCAGCGACACCATTGTTAGGGCATAATACTGGTCAAGCTTCGTTTCCATGGTTAGAGGCTCTTTCAGGTCAAAAGGACTGCACCATTGGTTTCGCCATGGTCAAATTAGGCGGACAGGGTCTCTCTTTTATTTCGATTGTAACGTTTTTCGCAGGGTCTCTCTGATTTTTATTGACTCCAGCAAAAACATGCATGGCAATATACCTCACTCTGATTGGTACGTTTAAACATACCAATCATTGACTGCGCGCGCACGGACGAGATTGGTCGGTCAACAAAGCTACCGCCTCTCTCTAAATTCTATTGGTTCACGGAATTAATCTGGGGCCCAGCTAAGTATTTTGCCTTTCCACCATTAAATTTCATTTTATATATATTATTTATTAATTATTGGTTTATTTACAAGGAACGTTTCTAGCACACTTGGCAAGGGAGAGAGCAGATGGTTTTCATGTCTTGGGTTCGACTCCCTCCGTCCACAGCTTATTTTTTTTCAGTATTATCATCTCATGATCCAATGCATCCAGTTCCATGGGTCATACGATGCAATCCTCAGCCTACCACCATCAGATCATACCACTACCAGATCAAACGAACAAGAAGATGGTGATCCACCATGGGCGTCCAGAGTTTCGCTGCACCAGATAATACGCCCTACTTTCTTTTTATTTTTTCTTTCATTTTATTTGTTTGCTGTTTGTTGTTTTGTTTTTGTTAATTAACCTAAAATCAACCATTATCTAAACAACCATTATCTTAAATTAGGATTAATACTAGGATTAATTAATTTTTAGGTTCTATTTTATTAGGGTTTAATTTTGTAATTTAAATAAATTGGTAATTAGGTTTATAATTCTAGGTTTATGATTTTAGTGATTAGTTCAATTTTAAATTAGTTTAATAATTAATTTTTAAATAATTAGGATTAGTTTGATTAGAGTTAGGGTTTTTTTTTTTAATTTTTAGACTAATTAATTGATTTTAAGTTTATTAACAATTTTAACCACTAATTAATTTTAGGTCTTTAACTTTATGTTCATTTGTCCAAACCTTATTTAGTGTTAAGGTTTGGGGTTTGCATTTCCTTTAACCTGATATTTTATTTTTACCTTTTATTCGCCTTTTATTTACCTTTATTATTTTTACCCTATTATTTATAATCTCGTCTTTATTTTATTATTATTGTTGTAACTGTTCACAGGATCTAATAGCTTAATTAGGATTTATTTTCTTCCTTTTATTTTCTACTGCCCATAGGTGTTTATTGTAATAGCGTAGGAATTTATATTTTCTGCCTTTTATTTCGTCATAATATTAATTGATGTGGTTAGTAAATAGGGAGTGGCAAGATTAAAATTAAACGTAGATCACTAACTCAAGATTAAATATCTGAAGTTAATCACCTGATTGTGCCACACACACACCCCTTTAATGGTAACCCTTCTTGTCGGCTGTTGCCTCTAATTATACTAAAAAATAGTCAAGTCCCTCGGATATAGGGATACCTTAGCTTGCTGCCTTCGATCCAAAGGTCACCGTGTCCCTCCGATAAAAGATCATAGTCCCCTCGAGTTGCTTACAATAAATATGATCTCTTCCCTCGATCAAATTGTGATAGTCCCTTCGATTGCTAAGGTATCGTTACTGTTGCCTAAAATGACTAATATAGCCTTCCCCGAGACTACGTGCCCTCTTTATGGTAGGGACAATGTCATACCCCAAACTTTTCCCATCATATTTCAATATATCTTGACTCATATCATCTTCAGTTAACCAATCATATGCAAGAATTCGGCACACTTACTTATCTCCTAAGGAATCAACCCACAACTAGGGTTATGTTTCTCTCGAGATCAAATCAAGTTCTAAAACCTCAAGTGGACCTCGTAACCTCTCATATGATTTAAAGAATCCTCACCTCAAGTTACAAGCTCTGATTCAAAAGATTGCTCACCCAATGGCCCAAACGATCAATAATCGACTGGTTGACCTTAAAGTCAAACTATGGTCAAACCACAGTCAAAACTTTTGATTTTTGGTCAACATCCTCATTATGAAGTATCATTCATCATTTGATCAAGGATTGATCATGATTCATCAACAGAAGTTCATAAATCAACAAATTCAAAGGTTTCTAAATTAGGGTTTTTAAGGAAAAGTCATTTGAACTTTGACCAGCCATAACTTTCACATGGAACATCAGAAATATCCCATCCAAAGCTCAATTTGAAGGAAATTGATTTATCTACAACTTTATCTCTGACAAGCCAAGGCCTAAAATGTTTCATTTGAGAGATATGAGCCAATACATTACAAGTCCTTCTAGAAGATCGCAAAAAGCTGTTTTTTGTCATGAGAAATATCATCAACATAAAATCTCCAAATAAAAAATATGTTTCAAATTGGCTTAAAGAAGACATCTTAGGCTTTTCAAAAAGTCCTAGAACATCTCCATCTGATAAATATTGAATGAGTTATGACTAGCACAATTTGAGCAATTTTAAGAAAAATATCCCTATTTGCAAAGTGATGAATTTTGGTTTTCTTGATCAATGGGCTTAGGATTTATACTTAAACTTATGTATGACCTAAAGAATGGCCTCTAAACTCACGTCTACAATTGTGCTATACTTATTTGTACTTACTTGAATTTTATTTCATTTGAATATTAAATAAATTAGTCAAAAAAAATAATAATCATGAGTTAAGGCATAAGGATTGGTTCTAATAGTACATAAAGACCCAAATATGCTCAGCCAAATCGTATGAACATGACTAAATAGGATTGGAATTAAATTGTGACTAAATTAGAAACATTTGATAAGATTTCCAATTTACTTGTCCTTGGTACCCAAGCCCAAATTTCAACCTAAAAACAGTCCAATATATATACTTATTACGTTGAGACTAGGGCATAAGGATTGGCAGCCTCCAACACGTGAAAAAATCTCTCAAGAGTTCTGTAAACAAGGATACGATAGAGTTTCTTCTCTGGCTAGTCACAAGCGAATCTGAGCATCAATCTTTACTCCTCAAGTGTCAAGGATAAATATCAGGCAAAGAAGCGAGTCCCGTACCTTCCAGAATACCTTCATTCAATTGCAACGGTTCTGGTAAAATTTTCGATTTCAAAGCTTTCAGTTTAAGTGTTTCTAATAGATTTCGATTGCTTGTACTATCTTAGGAGGACCATTAGATCAGGTTTGATGCATTACATGGAGGATTTAACGTGTGAACCAAAGAACGCCATGGCTAGGGCACAAGCTTGGTGAAGCTTCGAATCTCATGATGTAGGCGTTTGTAGGTCGTGATAACCACACCAACTGATTCGCAGGGGCTTAGTTATTGAAACTTGTTGCTTTTATCTTTCGTTTGGTGTTGTTTTCGCAGGTTGGAAAGATTGGAGTCGCCGGAGAAGACGACCGGAGTTTGACTCCGGCGTCGCTGACTCGGAAGGCCCATGCGTGGCGCGTTTCAATTTGTGCATTTAAATCCAAGGAGTGGGGATCCCACGCGGCATAAGCATATTGGCTAGTCAAAAGCCATCCATTCCTCTCTCTGCCAACGATTGGCTGTGACAGAAACCCAGGGACCCACTTTGACTTTTGTTTGAAACCTTTATCTAATTGATATTTTTGTATATTAGATTTTTTACTCATTATAATTATTGAATGGCCTTACAGCGGCGTTGGAACAAGGGAAGGTTTGCAACTACTAACACCTGGGTTCGATCCTCAGGAATGACGTTGTTTTTTTCCATTAATTTAAACACGGATCCAGTGCAATACGCTTACGCATGTCCATCATACGTCTTCCAATCCCGTCCGTTGGATCTTCATATATCCAAATCCGAGAGCCCTGAATTATGCTGTCCACCATGCACCCTCAGAGCCTATATGCACAAGATCACGCCAGGTTTTCTTCCAAATTATTTATTTACTTATATAACTTGTTTTTTAATTAATTAAAACCAAATCTTTTTTTCTTACTTTTATTTTTTAGAATTTTGTTAATTAGTTTTATTAAAATAATTAGTTAATTTAATGAGTTTATTAATTTAATTAGGTTAGTTAAAATTAGAATTTAGGTTAAATAATTATGCTTAATTAATTAATTTTAGGTTAACTAATTTTTTTTAATCAAGTTTAGTCTTCAACTTCAAAAAAACCATACCATAGATAATCAAGAGGTAGGGTTTGTCCATTAACTGTAGGCTAGGTTTTTGTCCCATTAGGTTTTTCAACATTTAAGGAATAAGTTTGCCTGTTATAATCAAACATTGAATTTCTTCGAAGCGCAATTGTCTTCTCATCTCATACTCCATTGATTGTCGCATGCATTCAATTTTAAATTTTTATTTTAATTTTCCCTTATTTTATCTGCCTTTGTTTGCCCTTGTGGCTGGTATTAATTTATAAGGTTTTATTTTCGCGCCTAATTCTTCATCTATTTTGTATCTGCCCGAAAGCCTTGTATATTTTGCCTCTATCTTCTTGCAGGTGTTTATTGTAATAGTTTAGATTTATCTTCCTGCCTTTAATTTTTCAGCCCACAGGTGTTTATTGTAATAGCGTAGGGCTTTTACCTTTCTGCCTTTAATTTCTGCATTTTTAAAACTGTGTGGTTTGTAATAGGGAGTGAAAACCATGAATTGAACATAGAATCACTAACTTTACAAGATAAATGTAATCGAAGTTAACCGCGTGATTGTGCCACACACACACCTTTAGGGTAATCCCTCTTGTTGCCTGTCGCCTTATTACTGTTGCCTTGTTGCCTTACGAATTGTGCCTTTAAAATAGTCAAGTCCCTCGATTCCGAGGATAGCTAAAGCAAGGTTGCCTAAATCATTTAAATCATCGTATGAGATCTAATCCCTCGAAGTTGCCTCGGAAAAATAAGATGATTGTCCCATTACTAAGGTATCCTCGCATGATGCCTAAAAGATAAAATGACTATTATATCCTTCCCGTAGACTACTTACCCTCTTTATGGTAGGGAGAGTCTTGTGGCGAACGATAATTTCTCGATGACCCTTAACATCCAATTGAAAGACTTCCTTCCCCCTCATGGTATGGATAGACCCTTTCGCCTGAAAGACTTAAAGAACACGAAAGACAAACTTAGGGTAGGTAGTTCTCAATTGCTTGCTCATTTCAAAACTCAAAATGCTTTTCACACCTCCTTTTCAAACACTTTCAAAACAAGGCTACGCTTATTTACAAGCTAAAGTCGTTAACAAAACCTTTTTACTATTCACACACAACACTTCAAACTTTTCAAACAAACAAGTGACCTAAGCAATTAAGAGCCCATGGATAACCATGGATGCAAAGGGTGCCTTACACATTCCCTTTGTATAACCTACCCCCGAACTCAAAATCGTTCAAAGGTCTTTCCTGTTCTTTTAGCCTTTCCAACTGGATAAAATAAAAGTCAATGGCGACTTTTGCTTACCGCGACATTTCGAATAAAAGTCAGTTCACCGTATTATAGAACTGGTGACTTTGCTGGGGATGCTTTCGAATGAAAGAGGGGTTACCTTAAAGCTTAGGATCACTTAATGTTTGTTTTGCTTGATTTTTTTTTCAAGGCTGTTTCGGGAATTAAATGAAGGACGAATCCTATACCCGGATTCAAGTTTACTTAAGATAGGAGTGGCATAGTCATGGCGACCTCTTTCACATATGTAGGAGATGAGTCAATATGAAGTTCTCACTTGAGTTAGGACTCCATAGCTATATGCACACCTTTCTCAAATGAGGGAGGTCTATGTATGTGTCGGTGGGTGCGTCGGAGCTCAAGGACCTTTAGTCACCGTTAACCCATCCTGGCCTTTAGGAACGTAGTGGGGGACTACTCTTGACAAATGTTGAGAACTAGTCGCTACCCGATACTACAATTCAGATAGGTTCTCTCTCAAAGTATCATTGCATGGTGCAAATGCATCATGTCCGAGGGTGCTTTAGAAGGGCTGACAATTCTGAATAACTGGTATAGCCCGTTGCTGATATCATCCTTATCCTTAGAAGTACCTTTGGGAAGGGTAATTACCTATTCAAACTCCATGCAAGCCTTTGAACCTAAGGACATTTGTGTGACTTGCTTGTGTGTGCTACTAACCCTTCTATTTCCTTTCAGGATTTTCTTGTAGGACATTTCGTCCTTATTACCTCATGCTTTACTTAACGCATTACATCCTCATAACGTCATGACATCATGACATCATAACATTGCATGTTAACTAACCCTTTCAAGGATATTAGGAATTTAGGGCGCACAATTTTAGGTACTATTATCAAGGACTGAATTCCCAATCAAGGGGGCGAGAGGATTTATGTTCCTCTAGCCACAAACCCTTCAATTCAAAGGCTTGGCACCTATATAGGGGCAAGAGGATTTATTTTCCTTTGGCCATACGACTTCTAATTCAGAGACACGATACATATCAAGGGGCAAGAGGATTTATTTTCCTCTCGCCATATACTTTCAAACTCAGAAACGAGTATCCCGAATCAGAGGCTATGGTCCACTGGACATGGTGAGCTTGATTCCCCTAGAAGAACATCCAAGAATCAGAATCCTTCAGACAAAGATGCGACCAAATCACTTTATAATGTTTCTAACTAAATTCCTATAGATCCTTAAAATATTGCATTTGCATTCATAACATCACATAGAACTAACGTTGCCTTTCAGGTCGACCAACTGGTTAGACAAATACCATCAACAAATCAATCTCTATCAGATATATACTCTAGAAAGCATATCCCTCCAAACCTTTTGAAGACACCTTTATCAGATATACATTCCTGAAGCTCGAACCCCAGATATTCTGAAAGTTCCAATCGGATGAACATTCTGGAAGCTTGACCCCCAGACTTCTGAAACATTCCAATCAGATATACATTCCGGAAGCTCGAACCCCGGACATTCTGAAAGTTCCAATCAGATGAACATTCTAGAAGCTTGACCCCCAGACTTCTGAAACATTCCAATTAGATGAACATTCTAAAAGCTTGACCCCCAGACTTCTGAAACATTCCAATCAGATATACATTCCGGAAGCTCTAATCCTGGATACTCTAAATCTCTACACCACTTCCACAATAACGACACAAGCTAGATGCACCTAAGCGTCAATTCACCAAGATCAATATGTCATTGGCTCAAGCATTACAACATCTGTTGAAGACCGAATTTATTACTCTGAGGGATCCTCCTAAGAATCCTAACACCTCCACTCCTGGCTATAAACTCAACCTGAGGTGCACATACCATTCCAATAGTCTTGGACATTACACAAACAATTGCTGGACATTGAAGAATAAGATTCAAGATCTGATCGAGGACGGGGAAATCAAATTCAACTTTCCTGAAGACTCCTATGATGATCACCGCTCCTATGCCTAGTCACGACAAGACGGATTGACATCTAGACTGACGAACTTTTGGATCATTAGATCTACTTTCATTTGCAAGTTTCTTTCCTATTTGTTTAAACATTTGACTCATGATAGACATTATCTAGTTTAATAATCATCATCAGTGCATTGCATATGTTTGTCTTGAATAAATTATTTCTCTATCACTCATTTCAAAATTGTGTCTTTACTTTGCATATGTGTTGTGATACTCAACTCCTGCTAAATTGTATGCCTTTTGAGGGAGGATGACGAAAACGATACCACAACCTCATACAGTATGCTTTTGAACAGACTATGTTGACGATGTACAAGCATTGTTTCAATTCCTAAACAGTGGAGATATAAGAATGTTAATCCCTCATAAACCCTTTTGAGCCTAAGGAGTAGAAGTTTTCTTTCCTATGCAATTTAAAACCCTCAAACATAACCTAGGGTAGGGTAGTTATTCAGTTAACCCAATTATACCAGTTATTTTTACACAAGTAATGATGGGTTTCTGTAATCATCAAGTCAGGCAGTCAATGTCCATATAAAAGAAAAAAAGGAGATAAAAATGTTAAGTCAAAACCTATGAAGGAGACTTATCAAAAATCAAACATCCCGCTGGCTGTAATCTCAAAATAAACAGTTCAGGCAAAAGTTAGGGATAACAAAAATCAAAGTAACAAAAAAAGAGGTCACTACAAATCCTCGACCAAAGCAAAAAGAATTACAAAGAAGGATGACTGACTGTCCAAATAAATTTTTAGTGCTTCAACCACCATCAAATATCAATGCTAATACTTCAAAAAGCTGAAACGCAAAGTTAACTGAGCATAGGATCGAAGGACATCACAAAGATTGGGATGGGTATAAATAAATTTTTGAGCCATTATCCTTTGTTTCTTAAACCATGAACCAAGCCTTGTTACAATCCTTGAAAGTCCTAACTGAAGCGTGGTTAGTTCGAAAGCATACTGTCACCAAAAAGGTATCCTGACTCCATAAGGTTTGCCATAAAAGCTGAGTTGATATCTCTTTTTACGAACATCACGTTTTTACAAACATCACGCTTTTACATCCTTTGTTTTAATGTTTTCCAAAAACTCAAGACAAATGTATGCATTGCATCTCATGAATTCATTATTAAACATATTCTTCTACATAATTTCAAATGTTAGCATTAGAAAAAATTTGCACAAGGTATGACTAATGACTCAAAGTTATCCCGACAGACAAGATCACTTTAAAAGCAATGTCTCCTACGTATACAAGGGGCATGACACGTTTTGCCCAGTCAATCTGGGGCAATCAAGTCAAGATTCCAAGAATCTTTCAAACGCCAAACAGTCAAAGGCATACATCCCAAGTGGGTTTCAAACTATTTCCCGATCAATCTGGGGCAATCAAGTCAAGATTGCAAGAATCTCTCAAGGATGCTAGAACAATCAGGGGCAGGCATCCAAGTAGATCTGAAGCTACTTCCCAATCAAACATGGGACATTGTCCTGGGCCTATGATTACAAGGGGCATGTCGCCCATAGTGCACATCTCATGAAGTCCTCACAAGGAGAATCTTTCCAAAGTTCCTACTAGCAGGGGTTGTAAGAATAAGATTTGTTTTGATCAATATTCTTAGTTTTGATGATAACAATGTATATGAATTTTGCTTGAGACAATGTGGTACTCTAATCCTATGCAATTTCCATTTCAGGATATATATAAAGAGTATGCACAAAATCAGCGCAAGAAGCACTAACTCAGAAGGTTCAAGTATGCAAAATCAGAACATGCTCTCGCAAGACATCAGAAGATGGTCAAGCAAAATCATAACATGGTCTATTGAAGCATCAGAAGAAATTGAGATCAGAAGCAGAAGCACTGAAGTTCTCATGGTATCACGCTAAGAAGCTCTTCAAGGTCAGAAGACAAGAAGATGCTTTGCACCAGGCTGTTTGACTCTGGTGATTTTCAAACGTTGTTTACACAAACATCAGATCAGAAGCAAGTACAAGATGGCAGGCTACGCTGACTGACAAAAGGAACGTTAGAAGCTATTAAAGGCAACGTCAGTTAAAACAGGAAAAGAAAGGCTCGAGGTAGTTGACAAAAGAGTGAAACATTAAATGCAATGTTGTACGGATCATGCAACGCATTAAATGCTCCCAACAGTCATCTTCTCAAATGCCTATAAATAGAAGTTCTGATGAGAAGCTGAATACAACACTTTGCGCAAACTTACAGAAACACTGTCAAATTCAAAAGCTCTCAAACTTCATCTTCAACCTCACTTCATTACTTTTGTAATATCTTAGTGAGATTAAGCTTAAACTTAAGAGAAAAATCACAGTTGTGATAATAGCTTATTAAGAAGCATTGTAACTCTTATAAGAATTTGTTTACATTCATTTGTAAGAACTAGAGGAGATCAAGTTGTGAACGGATTCTCTAGAAAGTCTTAGAGGGTATTTAAGCATTGTGTTCCTTGAGTTATCAGGTTGTGATCAGAATATTCTAGAAGACTTAGAGGTTATCTAAGTGGAAAACCATTGTAATCTCGTGTGATTAGTGGATTAAATCCTCAGGTGAGGTAAATCACTCCAAGGGGGTGGACTGGAGTAGTTTTGTTAACAGCGAACCAGGATAAAAATCATTCTGCAAATTGTTTTTATCTTAAGAGTTTTAAAGCTACACTTATTCAAACCCCCTCCCCCCTTTCTAAGTGTTTTTCTATCCTTCAATTGGCTTCAGAGCGCCGGTTCTAAGGTGCAAGCACTTAACCTTGGTTAGAAACGATTCAGGAAGAGAAAAATGCTTAAGTCAAGATGGCTGGTGAAGATTCAACACCTACATCTACATCTGGCTCTGCTGAGCAATACAATGGAAATGGTAACAGTGGTTACACTAGACCACCAGTATTCGATGGTGAAAACTTTGAATATTGGAAAGATAAACTTGAAAGTTACTTTCTTGGTCTAGATGGGGACTTATGGGATCTTCTGGTGGATGGTTACAAACATCCAGTTAAAGCTAATGGTGTAAAGCTTCTAAGACAAGAAATGAGTGATGATCAAAAGAAGCAATTCAAAAATCATCACAAGTGTAGGACTGTTTTGCTGAATGCCATCTCTCATGCTGAATATGAGAAGATATCTAACAGGGAAACTGCCTATGATATATATGAATCTTTGAAAATGACTCATGAAGGAAATGCTCAAGTCAAGGAGACCAAGCCTCTTGCTTTGATCCAGAAATATGAAGCCTTCAAGATGGAGGATGATGAAAACATTGAGAGAATGTTCTCAAGATTTCAAACGCTAACTGCTGGATTAAGAGTTCTTGACAAGGGATACACCAAGGTTGATCATGTCAAGAAGATCATCAGAAGCTTTCCAAGAAGATGGGGTCCTATGGTGTCTGCTTTCAAAATTGCCAAGAATCGGGTACATTAAGATCAATCATTCAAATGGTTCTCATCCCCAGGAAGAAATCATAAATCCCCAGCAGAGCATCTTCAAAACAAGATCAAACATTAAAATCACAATGACATAGAGATCTATTTTCTCAATCAAAACAGGATAAATCATGTTCATACATCATATATCATAAACATATTCATACACTGCATACGTTACCTCATAATAAATTCACATAACATGCAAAACTCGTCACATAATACATGCATCATGACATTGCATAAAGACTAACTTTACCTTTTTCAGGATACAGGAACAAGGAGTTGAACAATATCTCTGATCTAATTCAGTTACTACGAACAGTACTGACACGATCAACTCTAAAGGATCTAATTCCATCATCACGAACGATGTGGACACGGCCAACCTTCAAAGATCTAATTCTATCATCACGAACGGTGTAGACACGATCATATCCCTGATCTAATTCAGTTACTACGAACAGTACTGACACGATCAACTCTAGAAGATCTAATTCCATCATCACGAATGGTATGGACACAGTCAACCTTCAAAGATCTAATTATATCATCACAAACTGTGTAGACACGATCATATCTCTGATCTAATTCAGTTACTACAAACGGTACTGACACGGTCAACTCTCAGGGATCTAATTCCATCACCACGAACGGTGTGGACACGATCATCTCTCCAAGATCTAATCCTGTTACTACGAACGATACTGACACGGTCAATTCTCAGAGACCTCATTCCATCATCATGAACGGTATGGACACGATCATCTCTCCAAGATCTAATTCAGTTACTACGAACGGTACTGACATGGTCTATTCTCAGAAATCTAATTCTATCATCACGAACGGTTTAGACACGATCATCGTTCAAAGATCTAATTCAGTTACTACGAATGGTGCTGACACGATCAATATTCCTAGATATAATTCTATTTACCACGAACAGTGTAGACACTATCATCCTTCAAAGATCTAGTTCAGTTACTACGAACAGTGCTAACACGTGCAATCTCCAACTGACACTTCTCAACATACTAAGCTCAGATGCAGCCTAATGCACGACTTTCCAGACATTTATCAAATGCAAATTGGATATGGTCTAACGCACGACCCATCCTTCATCCTAACGCACGGCCTTCCAGACATCTACGGATGCAAATTGGATTCAGTCTAACGCACGACTCATCCTTCAGCCTAACGCATGACCTTCCAGACATCTACGGATGCAATTGGATTCAGTCTAGCGCACGACTCATCCTTCAGCCTAAGGCACGGCTTTCCAGACATCTACCAATGCAATTGGATCCGATCTAACGCACGACCCATCCTCCAGTCTAACGTACGACTCATCCTAATTATATCCTTCAAATACAGTCTAACTTACGACGTATTCTGACTCTCATGTCTATCAAGCTGGATGGCATCTTTAAGCCCATCTCAATCAAGCCTCCCAACATCCAGATGGAATCTTTAAGCCCATCTCCGAAAAGTCCCTTCATCATCAGCAAGGGCAAATTTCTTGGTATTCTAGTGTTCAATCCTCTTCCACCTTCAGATTCCGATAGGCACACAAGCCAATCTACATCCTCAAGTGTAAGAAGATTGAACAGGGGCAGCTGTCATACCCCAAAATTTTCCTATCATATTTCAATATATCTTCAGTTAATCAAGCATATGCAAGAATTGGGCACACTTACTTATCTCACTATGCCAAATTTGTCTTTTAGCAGCACCCCTACGAAAGCGCTTTTAGGAAAAATCGCTGGTATAGGTTTCGCTAAAAACAAAATTAAAAAACACGCAAAAAAAGCGCTCTTATAGGGGGGGGGTTACGAAAGCGCTTTCAAAAAGCGCTGGTAAAGGCATGGGTACGAAAGCGCTTTTCAAAAGCGCTCTTATACGGGGGATATGAAAGCGCTTTCAAAAGCGCTGCTATAGGGGGTGGGGTACAAGAGTGCTTTTATCCTAAAAAGCGCTGGTATAGTTTTAGTTACGAAAACGCTGTCATACCTTTTTTAAAATTAAAATTTTTAAAAACAAGTTATTCCTCGTTCTCTGCCATTGCTGCCCACAGAAAACTTAGAAAATCTTTGAAATCATCTCAGCATTTCAACTTAGAAAACATAATGCCATCGTTTCCATCGTTGCCCACCATTTCAACTCAGAAAACTCACCATCTCAGAAAATCGTGAGCCACCATTCTCCGTTCTCAATCAGTAGCCGTCGGAGAAGAAAATCGTGAACCTTAAGATCAACCTTTTACCATAACCTACCTCTATCGCCGGACACTGCCGCAACCTCATTGGACTTCCTCTGTTTCTCTACTCGATTCACGCTATGAGCTTCTGCTTCGCGCCGTGACTCTTCTCTCGCACTATTTTCTCGGTAATTTCACGATCGTTTAGTTGTTGATTCAATTATTTGCATTGTGGATGAAACCTGTTTATTGTTGTTGGTAGTTGATGATAAATTCTAGTGTGGGTCTTGTTGTTTGAATATAAGTGTGATGATGATGATTACATGCTTTCTACTTGTGATGATACTTGAATTCTGAATTTCGATTAGATATACGTAGCTACAACTCCACATGTTCAAATTGGCATCAAAACCCCTGTATTTTCTTCCTTTTATTTTCTACTGCCCACATGTGTTAATTGTAATAGCGTAGGAATTTATATTTTCTGCCTTTTATTTCGTCATTATATTAATTGATGTGGTTAGTAAATAGGGAGTGGCAAGATTAAAATTAAACGTAGATCGCTAACTCAAGATTAAATGTCTGAAGTTAATCACCTGATTGTGCCACACACACACCACTTTAATGGCAACCCTACTTGTCGCCTGTTGCCTCTAATTATACTAAAAAATAGTCAAGTTCCTTGGATATAGGGATACCTTAGCCTGCTGCCTTTGATTCAAAGATCACCGTGTCCCTCCGCTAAAAGATCATAGTCCCCTCGAGTTGCTTACGATAAATATGATCTCGTCCCTCGATTAAATGGTGATAGTCCATTCGATTGTTAAGGTATCTTTACTGTTGCCTAAAATGACTAATATATCCTTCCCCGAGACTACCTGCCCTCTTTATGGTAGGGACAGTGTCAGACCCCAAAATTTGCCCATCATATTTCAATATATCTTGACTCATATGATCTTCAGTTAATCAAGCATATGCAAGAATTGGGCACACTTACTTATCTCCTAAGCAATCGACCCACAACTAGGGTTTTGTTTCTCTCGAGATCAAATCAAGTTCTAAAACCTCAAGTGGACCTCATAATCTCTCATTTGATTCAAAGAATCCTCACCTCAAGTTACAAGATATGATTCAAAAGATTGCTCACCCAATGGCCCAAACGATTAATAATCGACTGGTCGACATAAAAGTCAAACTATGGTCAAACCACCGTCAAAACTTCTGATTTTTGGTCAACATCCTCATTATGAAGTATCATTCATCATTTG
The DNA here is from genome assembly GCF_029867415.1 of Vicia villosa. NCBI lineage: Eukaryota > Viridiplantae > Streptophyta > Magnoliopsida > Fabales > Fabaceae > Vicia > Vicia villosa. Next base: position 292,824 of record NW_026705856.1, on the reverse strand, counting down.
ATCAAGGAATGATCATGATTCATCAAGGAAAGTTCAGAAATCAACAAATTCAAAGGTTTCTAAATTAGGGTTTTTAAGGAAAAGTCAACTAAATTTTGACCAGCCATAACTTTCACATGGAACATCAGAAATTTCCTATCCAAAGCTCAATTTGAAGGAAATTGAATTATCTACCACTTTATCTCTCACAAGCCAAGGCCAAAAATGTTTCATTTGAGAGATATGAGCCAATACATTACAGGTCCTTCTAGAAGATCGCAAAAAGCTGTTTTTTGTTAGGAGCAATATCATCAAGATAAAGTCTCCAAATAAAAAATATGTTCCAAAGTGGCTTATAGAAGACAACTTGGGATTTTCAAAAAGTCCTAGAACATCTCCATCAGATAAATATTGAATGAGTTATGACTTGCACAAGTTGAGCAATTTTGAGAAAAAATATCCCTATTTGCAATGTGATGAGTTTTGGTTTTCTTGATCCATGGGCTTAGGATTTGCACTTAAAACTTATCTATGACCTAAAGAATGGCCTCTTAACTCACTTCTACATTTGTGATATATTTATTTATATTTACTTGAATTTTATTTCATTTGAATAATAAATAAATTAGTCAAAAAAAATAATAATCATGAGTTAGAGCATAAGGCTTAGTTCTAATAGTACATAAAGACCCAAATATGCTCAGCCAAATCGTATGAACATGATTAAATAGGATTGGAATGAAATTGTGACTAAATTAGAAACATTTGATAAGATTTCCAATTTACTTGTCCATGGTACCCAAGCCCAAATTTCAACCTAAAAACAGTCGAATATATATATATATACTTGTTACGTTGAGACCAGGGCATAAGGATTGACAGCCTCCAACACGTGAAAAAACCTCTCAAGAGTTCTGTAAACAAGGATACGATAGAGTTTCTTCTCTGGCCAGTCACAAGCGAATATGAGCATCAATCTTTACTCCTGAAGTGTCAAGGATAAATACCAGGAAAAGAAGTGAGTCCCGTACCTTCCGGAATACCTTCATTCGATTGCAACGGTTCTGGTAAAATTTTCGATTTCAAAGCTTTCAGTTTAAGTGTTTCTAATAGATTTCGATTGCCTGTACTATCTCAGGAGGAGCATTAGATCAGGTTTGAGGCATTACATGGAGGATTTAACGTGTGAACCAAAGAACGCCATGGATAGGGCACAAGCTTGGTGAAGCTTCGAGTCTCATGATGCAGGCGTTTGTAGGTCATGATAACCACACCAACAGATTCGCAGGGGCTTAGTTATTGTAATTGGTTGCTTTTATCTTTCGTTTGGTGTTGTTTTTGCAGGTTGGAAAGATTGGAGTCGCCGGAGAAGACGACCGGAGTTTGACTCCGGCCTCGTTGACTCAGAAGGCCCATGCGTGGCGCGTTTCAATTTGTGCATTTAAATCCAAGGAGTGGGGATCCCACGCGGCATAAGCATATTGGCTAGTCAAAAGCCATCCATTCCTCTCTCTGCCAACGATTGGCGGTGACAGAAACCCAAGGACCCACTTTGACTTTTGTTTGAAACCTTTGTCAAATTCATATTTTTGTATATTAGATTTTCTACTCATTATTATTATTGAATGGCCTTACAGCGGCGTTGGAACAAGGGAAGGTTTGCAACTACTAACACCTGGGTTCGATCCTCAGGAACGACGTTATTTTTTTTCCATTAATTTAAACACGGATCCAGTGCAACACGCTTACGCATGTCCATCATACGTCTTCCAATCCCGTCCGTTGGATCTTCATATATCCAAATTTGAGAGCCCTAAATTATGCTGTCCACCATGCACCCTCAGAGACTAGATGCACAAGATCACGCCAGGTTTTCTTCCAAATCATTTATTTACTTATATAACTTGTTTTTTTAATTAATTAAAACCAAACCTTTTTTTCTTACTTATATTTTTTAGAATTTTGTTAATTATTTTTATTAAAATAATTAGTTAATTTAATGATTTTATTAATTTAATTAGGTTAGTTAAAATTAGAATTTAGGTTAAATAATTATGTTTAATTAATTAATTTTAGGTTAACTAATTTTTTTAATCAGGTTTAGTCTTCAACTTCAAAAAAACCATAGATAATCAAGAGGTAGGGTTTGTCCATTAACTGTAGGCTAGGTTTTTGCCCCATTAAGTTTGCCTGTTATAATCAATCATTGAATTTCTTCAAAGCGCAATTCTCTTCTCATCTCATACTCCATTGTTTGTCGCATGCCTTCAATTTTAAATTTTTATTTTAATTTTGCCTTATTTTATCTGCCTTTGGTTGCCCTTGTGGCTGGTATTAATTTATAAGGTTTAATTTTCGCGCCCAATTCTTCATCTATTTTGTATCTGCCCCAAAGCCTTGTATATTTTGCCTCTATCTTCTTGCAGGTGTTTATTGTAATAGTTTAGATTTATCTTCCTGCCTTTAATTTTTCTGCCCACAGGTGTTTATTGTAATAGCGTAGGGCTTTTACCTTTATGCCTTTAATTCCTGCATTTTTAAAACTACGTGGTTAGTTAATTAGGGAGTGCAAACCATGAATTAAACATAGAATCACTAACTTTACAAGATAAATGTAATCAAAGTTAACTGCGTGATTGTGCCACACACAAACCTTTAGGGTAATCCCTCTTGTTGCCTGTCGCCTTATTACTGTTGCCTTGTTGCCTTACGAATTGTGCCTTTAAAATAGTCAAGTCCCTCAATTCCAAGGATACCTAAAGCAAAGTTGCCAAAATCATTTAAACCATCGTATGAGATATAATCCCTCGAAGTTGCCTCGGAAAAATAAGATGATTGTCCCATTGCTAAGGTATCCTCGCATGATGCCTAAAATATAAAATGACTATTATATCCTTCCCTTAGACTACTTACCCTCTTTATGGTAGGGACAATCTTATGGCGAACGATAATTTCTCGATGACCCTTAACATCCAATTGAAAGACTTCTTGTCCCCTCATGGTATGGATAGACCCTTTCGCCTGAAAGACTTAAAGAACACGAAAGACAAAATTAGGGTAGGTAGTTCTCAATTGCTTGCTTAATTCAAAATTCAAAATGCTTTTCACACCTCCTTTTCAAACACTTTCAAAACAAGGCTACGCTTATTTACAAGCTAAAGTCCTTAACGAAACCTTTTTACTATTCACACACGATGCTTCAAACTTTTCAGACAAACAAGTGAGCTAAGCAATTAAGAGCCCATGGATAACCATGGATGCAAAGGGTGCCTTACACTTTCCCTTTGTATAACCTACCCCCCGAACTCAAAATCTTTCAAAGGTCTTTCCTGTTCTTTTAGCCTTTCCAATTGGATAAAATAAAAGTCGATGGCGACTCTTGCTTACCGCGACATTTCGAATAAAAGTCAATTCACCGTATTACAAATAGTCTCGTGGCGAACGATTATTCTCGATGACCCACACATCCAATTGAAAGACTTCCTTCCCTCTCATGGTATGGATAGACCCTTTCGCCCAAAAGACTTAAAGAACATAAAAGACAAACTTAGGCTAGGTAATTCTTAAATGCTTGCTCACATTTAAAACTTTCAAAATGCTTTTCACACCTCCTTTTCAAATCAATTAAAAAAGGTTACGCTTATTTACAAGCTAAAGTCCTTATTAAAATCTTTTTTCTATACACACACGACACTTCTTCAAACAATTCAAACAAACAAGTGAGCTAAGCAATTAAGAGCTTGTGGATAACCATGGATACAAAGGGTGCTTTACACCTTCCCTTTATATAACCTACCCCCCAAACTCAAAATCTTTCAAAGGTTTTTCCTGTTCTTTTTGCCTTTCTTTAAATTGGATAAAATAAAAGTCGGTGGCGACTCTTGCTTACCGCGACATTTTCTTTAATGTCAGTTCACCGTATTACATCATCCATAATTTTTGGTGTAGTAAATCCTAATGTGGTTCCATTAGTGGGAAGTCTATTTCCCCTAATGACATCAACCCATATCTTTTTCTTCTCAAGTACCCCATTTGGTTTATTCTCTAATTTAGGGTTATTCACAAGAATATGTGAGATTCGTTCCTCCTTTGAACCTCCTTCTGATGTAACATCCTTGCCATTAGTTCCAATTGTAACATTCTTTTATCCGTTCTAATCTTTGAGTTCACTGGTGTGGCTGGTGAAGTAGACACCTTCTTCTTTGGCCTTACTCTTCCCCGAGTCATTGCTAGAAGAAAAGGATCTTAACACCAATGGATAGATCCACCGGTTGGTCCCTAAACCCGAAGGCTAGGACTTTAAAGCTAACCGAAAGACCCATCACAACGCTAAGATCAAATGAAAAAACCCTAGATTGTTCACCAAAATCGCACCGGAAATCGCATTGGAAATGGCCTTTCCTCTTTAGTGCAAATGAAATATCCATGTTTGGGTTAGCAAATATCTATTTTTGTTAAGCTTAAATATGTATTTTTATCAAGCAAATAAGTTTGTCCTTGTTGTTTATTTTTATCCTTGATGATTTTGTCTATTTTGGAGTTAATCCTAGTAACATGTGGAGTATTTAATTTCAATCCATGCAATATAAATATCATAAGTATTAAAATCATGTATTCTACATTTTATATGGGCCAATTAAAATGAAAATCAAGATCGTAATGTTGTTTACGGTGATTTCCAGTAAACAACCGCTAGTCGTCCAAACTATAAATATTCTTTGGTTACTCGCAGGATCGACTAGATTGATCCTAGGACATAGTCAAAGAGTTGTCTTTCAAGATAATTTGGTTCAGATTCTTTGATCCTTTGTTTCGCTTCGAAAACTTGGTTATGGTATGAACGTATAAATAACTTGCGAAATAAACTAACAAAGTACACAACTGAAAATAAACTTGTTATAACGTAAATAGAACTTTGACGAAGATGTAAAAGAATGTAAATTTTAGAAATGTAAAGTGCAATAATGTAACAACTTGACGAAAGAAATAAAGACACTTGAATCTACAGAAAGACTAGGCAAAAAAGTAAAGGAAATTAAAAGACATTTCGATTCATGAAACCATTTATGAAGTCTACATGAATGTCCGCTAGATCTCAAACAACTCAGCAGCCTTGGGAGAAAAAATGACTGAAGAAACATTGGTAAGGAAGATCCTCAGATCACTGCCTAAGCGATTTGATATGAAGGTAACTGCCATAGAGGAAGCTCAAGACATCAGCAACATGAAGCTGGACGAACTTATTGGTTCTCTACAAACCTTTGAGTCAAGCATCTATGAGCCTGTTGAAAAGAAGAACAAAAGCATCTTTTTTGTCACCAACACTGGTGATAATTCAAGAAAAAGCAATGGTGGAAGTGATGAGAATTTATCAGACGTTATAACCATGCTTGGAAAACAATTCAACAAACTTATTAAAAGATTTGATCAAAAGTTTAGACCCAATGTCAAGAACACTTCCAATGACATCTGTCAGTCTTATGATTCAATCAACAAATTCAAAGCTGAGGAAAAGCCCAATCAAATGAAAGGGGTTCAGTGTCGTGGATGTGAAGGATTTGGAATCATAAGAGCTGAATGTCCTACCTACCACAAGGAACAAAAGAAAGGACTGACTGTTACTTGGTCTGATGAAGACTCGGATTCAGAAGAGCAAACTGCAAGACATGTCACAGTTTCAACAAGAATCTATGAATATGATGATGAATCCAGGGATGATGAGCTAGCCTTTGATGAACTAGTTGCCCCGTACAAGAAGTTGTGTATGAAGAATGCTGAAGTCTACAAACAAGTGGAGAAGCAAGATATAATCATAAGAGAGCTAGAAACTGAGAAGAATAAACATCTTGCAACCATTGACTCCCTCAGTAGTGAAGTAAGCATGTGGAAATACAAACTTGATCAAATGACCAAGTCATTCAAGATGCTGAACAATGGATCTGATACTCTAGAAGAAATTCTGGAATCTGGACAAAGAATAGGAGACATGTCTGGAGTGGGATTTATGGATAAAGAGGAATTCATTTCTAGATTCAGGAGAGCAAAGCCCGAGACTTGTGTGACCAACCAGATGTCAGCACCAATGTCAAAACATCAAGACAAAAGAAGAAAGAGGCATTTAAAGAAGAAATTCCAAAAATGGAGGTGTCATCACTATGGGAGATTCGGTCACATAAAGCCATTCTATTTCAGACTATTTGGATATCCAGACCAAACTCATCAAGCCAAACCTAAATATAATACATTCAACAGAAAGTAACAGTGGACAACAAAGAATGTTGCTCTGGTAGCACACACTTCTCTAAGGATTCCTGCAAAAGAAGATTGGTACATTGACAGTGGTTGCTTAAATCTTATGACTGGGAGGAAGAAATCTCTAGTGGACCTCAAATTGGAAGGAAACAACTATGTGACTCTGGGTGATGGAGAAATAAGAGAAGTCAAAGGTGTTGGGAAGACAGAAGGGCAAGGTATCCCTAATCTAAACAATGTTCTTCTTGTACAAGGATTGGCTGCGAACTTTATAAGCATCCGTCAGCTATGTAACGGAGAATTCAATGTCAGGTTCACCAAGGAGGAGTGCATCATCACTAATGAAGCAAATGAGGAATTCATGAAGTGATTTAGGTCTAAGGATAATTGCTATCTATCGAAGCCAAACACACCTGTCTACCCCTCTGACTACTCCATGATCAGAGAAGAATTAAAAATTTACCGTCAAGAATCTGATGAATCTGATGAGTCTGATGAATCTGATGAAGAATCATATGTTGGGGATCTCACCATAAGTGAACTGTCTACTGGTTTTACGGAGTCCTGTTTAATGAAGGAGAAACTGTGTGCAAAAGTAAGGGAGTACAGAAGTATCAATAGATTTCTGCTAGAAGAAAGAGTAAGCATTGTGATAGACATTACAGATCGGGAAAGAAAACTAGAAAAGTCAAATGTGAGCAACGATCAAAAAAGTCTATCTGAAAGCAATGTCACAGAGAATGTTGAAACAACATCTGAAGATATTATGAAGGAAAAGGGTATGTTAGGTATTTGTTACCAAAACATATTATAGCAATTAACCTACGTTGGGGAATATTTTTTAGGCTTTGCGAAAATCCACGATTTGAAATTTCCCTCACTCAGTGTGCATATAAAGCTCCCTCGATCTCATAGTATTCTAAAAACGGAAAACTTTCCTATTAGTTCTTCTCGCTACTTACTAAGGTTGAACTACTCGAATTGTTCTCACAGGCGTGACATAGGTTTTATCTCAAAAAGTTTCAGAATGTCTCAGTAATCGAGTGATGGATCTCCCGTATCGGACTCGGCAACACCGGAAGAGTCCTTTAACCCTAATAGTATTCTTAAGTTTGTCCCTTTAAGGACGATTAGCAGTGACGAACTAAAGGCCACAAAGCCTAAAACGACACATGCAAAACGACCCAACGAGGGTATTCACAACAAGGGCACCAAACCCTCTTCATTTTCTATCATGGAGGAACTTACTAAAGAAGGATCCAAATATTTCGATAGCATAATTACCAGGATTGTTACTCGCATCCTGAAGGAAAATCTTCAAGTGCCTGGAATATCTATTCCTCTTCAAACCATAATGGCTGATCCCCTCAAGAACACCAGTAAGGCTGAAGCTGTTCACACCGTTGATAGTAACCTAGCTGAAGAGGAGATCAACAAGGATGGACAAGGGATTGTTAAGAATACCAATGTTACTGAGGATGTCAATGACATCAGATAATGAGCACCGTAAGGCCAATACTGAAACTGATACAAATGTGGTAGACTTAGATGAGTACTCTGACAACTAATTGCTTACCTCCTTGAATCCTAGTGTAGCCAACAGGCTAATGACAAGAAGAAAAGGCAAAACTATTGTTCAAAGATCACCTAAAAAGAGAACACAAGTGAACAGCGTTGCCAAAGACGCTGTTAGGGATCAAACACAGTAGAATTCTTCAATTGATCTAATTTCTTCACCATCAAATCCTAATCTTGGCCTATAAATAGAGGGCATTGCTCATTGAATCAAACACAGTAGAATTCTTCAAGTCACTACCCAACTAGAAATTATCCTTTTTATGTTATTTGCATTTTGGGAGCAATTTAAAGTTCCACAAGCTGTGGGTGTCTAACAACCATTCAAATAGCTTCTATACATCATTTAGAAGCTGTTCATCATAATCACCACCCTCAAAACAACCTATAACCAGAAGGCACCATCAAACTTCCATTAAAGAGCTTTCTTGAACCTTAACCATCAAACTTTCATTTTGTTAACACATTATTGAAACTACCACTCCAGATACCTTCTATATATCATATAGAAACTGTCCAAATCAATAATCAACAACTTTAACACCTGGAATCAAGTTTTCCATTTTAAGTTTCTTGTTTTGTAAGTTCTATCTAGTTTGGAGTTCCAGGAGGTGTCAGTCATTCTAAGCACTTCAACACGTTCCTTGGAGGTTAGGTAAGTTATCCAGATCATTAGCACAGTTCAGTAACAAATCCATTGTTGAAATCGATTCTTAGTTCCGAGATACATTTTTAAAACTTGAAATCTTTCATTTAGGTACCAATTTCATCAAAGTATGATACCATTGTGTTTATAATCGCATAAGGATCCATAGCCCTCAAGTTTCATTCATTTACTCAAATTATAGATCATTTAATTTGATTTTGAAGTTTTAGGGTTCTTAGCATTTTTCCAGAAATTCATGAGTTATAGGTTGAATTGATTTGCAAATGATATATGGCTGAGTTCTTATTTGAATGCTGAACATGTTTTCATCTTGAACTTTTAAAAATGGTTGAGATTTGATGATGTTGCATCTCCAGAAATTTGAATGTCACAAAGTTGAAGATGAAGTTCCATTTTGAACTTTTGAACTTGTTTTCTTTTATATTTAATGCAAGGTGTATGTTAAATGGCTAAAGTGTTTGGTTCATATGGTAAAGGGCTTGCGTGTTGTTAGTGTTCAGGGGCGTGGGTTCGATCCACTCCTTTTACACTTTTGATTTTTTAATTTTCTTTTACCATTTCCAACTAGTTTTCATATATTATTGACTGTGTGGGCCTTATGATCACCAACTAGCGCCTGACCCAGTGACTAGGGTTTGAGCTGTTTAAAGTTAGGGCATGGGTTCAAGTCCTATAGGGACCAAAACCTATATTTTTTACTACTTGTTTTCTTCACATTTTATTTAACTTTGATAAATCATTAAAAATAGAAAAATTAATTATTTTGATCTGATTTTTTTGTGCTAGTTATTTAACATGGCTATTGTGATGATATATTTTAAAATACCAAAAATATTTATTATTTTATCATTAAAAAACTAAATCAAAACAACTCTTTTATATGTTTAAAAATCCAAGTATACTTTTGTATATTTTGTGTGAATTATTTTAGGGTTAGGATAATGTCTCCTTGATGTCACCATGTACCTTTAGACCTACTCTCATTTAGGGTATGGTACTTTAATCAATAAAAATCAATTAGGTTTAAATGTGTTTCTAAAACCCTAATTTGAATCTGTGATCCCTAGCTTAACCACGACAATATAACTTGTTGCTTTTGAAATTCTGGTATCAGATATGAGATGTTGAATGAGATGTCACGACACGATATCTGAGTTATGAACAAGAATAATAACAACAATAATAAACTCGCAGAAGGTAAATAACACAACGATATGTTTACCTAGTTCGGAACAATCCTTCCTAGTATGGGTGCTACCAAGACAGTATGAAATCAATATTCGATAGTATCAATTCGAAGTTAAACAGTCCTAGTTTACCCTTCTCACTTAATCACTACCCTTCCTATGACTTCTACATAAGACTCACCTAGGTATGAGGCCGTCCTCAAATCCCTTCCAATCACAATCCCTTTGATAAAAATAAAAACCAAAGAAAAAATAACCAGAAGATACTCTTCCAAAACAAACTACTCCTCGATGCTTAAAGGCTTATGAGAACGAAAATACTCTCCTTGCTTAAAAGCTCTAGAGATCAAAATAACATTCAACACCTAAAGGTTTGTGAATGTACACAGATGTAACACACAGAAAATAAGGATTCCTAAACCCTAAAACCAATAATATAAATTCCACACCTAAACTAGGTTACAACCATTCTATTTATAGATAAGTCTTTTTCTGGACTAGGCTTCAAATTGGAGCAGTGAGGCCGCCAAAAATCAGCTACTTGCTCTCCAAGAAATTAGGTCTTCAATCCAATCTTTTCTATAATGTCTCCAATAATATACAACATGGAAATCTTCTGAATGAAACCATCTTGGAATAAAGATTCTTGTAGCAAATAAAACCGTCTGATCCACTTTCCAATTCAGCTTTTTAAAACCAGGATGTCATGCCAGAATGTCATGACATATTGTTCAACATGTTGAAGTTTTCATGCTAAGTTTGTAACACCGTGTTGCACCCTATTTTTTAACCACTAAGATCCCACCATATCTTAAATATTAGGATCATCATTGTCATCATAATCATCATGCATTTATCATTTGCTAGGATTTTGAGCAAACTAGGATTTTGAGGCTCACAAAGAAATTCAACATTCTTCTATGATTCAAGGGACTCCCTAATCAATACCAAGGTCCAAAGATGGGTCAATGCAAGATCAATCACCTTCAAGTTCATCAAAAGCTCCAATTAGGGTTTTTGACCTAATTTCACTAGAGGGTTGACTTTTAATCAGGAGATAGTTCCAAGACTCAAAATATGATTCAAGGGCATCAAAATCAACATTACAGTCCATCCAAATCATTCATTTGGAAATCAAAAAACTGCAGTTTATTTGGAAAAAGTCAACTGTGCAAGTCAACCTTTGACTTTTGAGAAAAATAGTCAACTATGGCCTTTTAAGGATCCAAATCATTCATCAAGAATCAAAAATTCAACAAAAAGTCAAATTAGGGTTTTTAAGTGTATTTTGACCTAATTCATGGATCTCAAAACTTTTCTTACAAACTCAAAAATCTCCCAACATAAAGTTGTAGATCTTGGAAAAACAAACAACTTATCACATAGGAACGTTTTACAAAAAATGATTATTTTGAGAGATATGGAATTAAGAAGATAATTTTCTCTAAGATCAGATCAAAGCCTCTCAAGCATGCTTAAAGCTTTGTACCTTCAATTGAAACCATAACTTTCTAAGTTCTTCATAAACAAGCAACATGATACAAGATCGCATGTGAGCTTTAAACTTCTGATTTTTTTCCCTCCACAAACCCTAAATCTTGCCTATAAATAGAGAATATCACTCCCTTGATCAATTACACCAGAATTCTCCAAGTTACCTATCAACTTTAAATTCTCTCTTTCTTATCTTTGCATTTTAAGAGTCATTTTGATTTCCACAAGTTCTGGGTTTCAAATAAGAGTTTGAACAACTTCTAAATACCATTTAGAAGTTGTCCAAACCTTCGTTAACCTACCAAAAGGCCTCTAACCAAATATCACCATTTTTACCCCATTTTCAAAGCTTTTAAGCTCATCACTAGCCAAAACTCAAACCAAATACTTAGCCACTCAATTAACCATCCACAAAGCTTCCTTATATCATATATGAATTGTCCATAACCTCCAAACATCTATCAAACTAAAAAAACCAGAAATCACCATTCACATTTTCATAAAAGTATCTCTTTGAACCAAACTTGCAAAAATCAAATTGGCTCGTGCGTTTTCAAATTTTCTGTGTTAGATAGCTTCTATATCACATATATAAGCTATCCAAACACCTGTTTTGGATCTGAAACAACGTTTCGTTGAAGATCCAGCCATAACTTTTTCCATTTGTAGGTGATATCGAATTTTTAGTTGCAGGGGTGATCAATCAAATTTAGCTTCCCTGGAGGTCATTGAAGGATTCCAGATAGTTGCTACACTTCCAAAATCACTCCAAGTAGGATTTTGATCTCCATTTTCAAAGGTACATTTCTTGATTTCGTACATACTTATTTGAGCACTGTTTTGATTGAAACTTGTTGCCATTCCGCTTAGAATCATGTAAGGATTAATAGCCCTAATGTTTTATGGCTTGATTGATTAATTCCAGAGTTTAATTTTAAAAATCAATTTTAGGGTTCTTATGCATTTCTGGAAAATTCAAGAGTTTGAATGAGTTTTAATTAATGTTAATTACATGGTTGAAATCGTGGTTGAATTCTGATCAAGTTAGTGTTTTACTTTTTTAAAATTGATCAAGAAATAAAAAAGTTTGAGTTTTGGTCATGGCATTGTTGTTGCTGTTCGTCACGAGGAAGAAGATGAAGGCCTTGGCGCCATTCATTGTAACACCCCATTTCTACCCGGCAATTATAATGCGGAAAATATCAGAGTATTTAAAAATTTCTCGACAAACAAATGAGGCGTCACATAATCAAATAAAACAAATCACCTCGTCGCATTTAGCGGATACATAGCACCTTTGAAACAGAATAACTTGTTTTATTAAAGCACAGCGGAATCATATAAATAAGTATTCAATAAAACATCTTTAGTTAACTTATCATTTGTTCAACTAAGATAAAACAATTAAACAGCAACATCACAAATGACATAAATCGTTCCCCCCAGACTGCTACGTATCAGAGCGATAACCGACTCGAGTAACGAGAACTAAATCTTCGTACTTGAATACCTGCACGTTACCAATATAAAGGCAACGGCGAAACAAGAGAAAAAGGTGAGATATCAAATCATATAAGTGAGCGCATGATAAATTGTATATTAGGATCCAGGCATATAAAATCATTACATCGCAAGTACCAACAGTTACCATACACATCATACTTCCAAGTTCATTAATCTCTCATACTTTTCATCGCACAACAAGTCATAATCATGTAGATAGTATCATCCAATAAATTTCACATATTCAAGTATGCACAAAATTAAATAGTATAATACTCAAAAGATTCAATACTATTATCCCAAATATATACACAATCCATCATTATCACATATTCGCACATTTAACCAATTATGTATCAAAACATCACCAATTTTAATTATCACATCTCATGTACACATAAAAATCGCATAAATGCATATATTCAAACATCACATAACCTCAATGTGACTCAATGCAAGACATGTGACTCTATGCATGTGGTACCCAATGTGAAGTTCTGAGTTTCACCGGCCTCTGATTCATAACTCTAGAATCTAAGCCACACTTCCGATCCGGAGAAGACCAAAGTCCGCCAATTGTAAACATATAGTTTACGGCTTCCGATTCACTCTAGAATCCAAGCCCGCTTGTGTTTCAAAGCAAATCCACCTGTGTTTCAAGGCACACTATGATATGAATGTATGTACAATGTCACAAATATATGCAATTAAGATCATCTCTACCATCTTAACTTTCCGCATCTCACAATAATTCAACCTTATGAATTATCCACCAATTGTACACAACATTCACAACACACACATCATTCACATACAAGAGGCCAATTAATCAATTACGATTCACATAATCCAATTAACACCAGTAACCACACTATCTCATTTTAATTCTCAATTTGCCAATTATACATGAACACCCACTTTCAACATCAAACAATTAATCATTAGAATTAATATTAACCAACTACACAGAGGGAATCAATATTAGCACAACATCATTGACATGGAAATATATATTTCTCAACATACATATTCAAGCCAAAACACAATTACGGATAAATTCTTTAAATATCGTAATTTACCGATAAACCGAATAGTTGATCTAATTCCTAATTATATTCCAATCAATTAAACACATTGAAATTAATTCAACTATTAATTTAATCAACCAATTAATAATCACACTATATTAATTTAATTAACTTCTATTTCTACTCCATTTCCAATTTCTAGCATTCTATTGTTCAAGACCATTTTTATTGAAAAGAATATCACGCTAGCTTTCTAACGCCTCGAACGGAGACTCAAACGGAGTTACGGTTCAAAAGATATGAAGTGTTAAAGTTCCAATGAAAAAAACAAACACCGACGTTATACACTGACAACTCTAAACATGTCAGAATTACTCAAAACAAATAAAAATATGACTTTTAATAATTCAAAACAACTCTGACAACTTATTGTCGACTCTAACAACTCTATTGACAACTCTAACAACTCTATTGACAATTCTATTAAATTATTATAATTTATTTATAAAGAATATTTAAACCAAACATAATTTTAGTCGATTCGTAAAATATCACAATTTCAACAAAATAACACCACCATGTTAATCTACTAATTAAACTTAGCTACCACGTAAATTTTCATCAAATTCCGGGCAACTAATCATACCGCTTAATTGGACTATTTTGGTCAAACGGGACTGTTTATTAGTTCTATAATTACTACTGGTTTTAATTATTATCCATTTCAAAATCACTATTTCATTTCCAATTAAATACCATTAGTATATATATGTATATAAATTATAAACACAGTAAGGCAAAGCAAAGAAAACAGCACTGTTGAATAGTATAATCAAGGCAAATATTTTTAAATCGTATCCACAGAGATTGGGTGATATTACCGCCGTTCTATAGTTACTATCGCTTTAAGTTTAAGTTGTAACAAAGTTGGTTTGAGTTGAGTTTCTATTTTTCTATTCAAAAGGTAAAACAAGTAATAAAATAAGATTTGTTCAAAGATGAAAGATTGACAAGATTGGTTTTGGTTTCATTATCCCTATCTCCTATGTGACTCTAACAACTAAAGTATAATTCAATAGCAATGCAATGTTCTAGTATCCTCTCAACAATGTTTATGTCTAAACAAAGTTGTGAAAGTTAATATATTAATCTTTAGATGATCTCTCACTCTAACTATCAATACACTAAGCTTGATTGTTTGATACAAATAGAAAAGTGGCAAATAAATCTATCTCTAGCATTTATTCATTACTTGATAAAATGTTGTAGAACAAGACTTGAAATATATTTCTCAATCATAAATCAAACCTAAATATGAAATATAAAACAACAACATTCATCCATTTCAATACTAATGAAGTTCATACAAAAGTGTTAGAGAAAATACATAGTTAACAAGGATAGCTACTACCTCCAATCTTGTCAAAGTGGGATTTAGCTACTCATCACCATGGTTGACAACAAGAAGAATGAAGAAGAAGCTATGAGCATCAATCTCTCACAAAGGTGCAAGCTTTTCTCTCCAAAACCCTAATCTCAATGTGTGGTGTACAATAGAATAGAATGAATGGTCTTGGTTCCTTTTCTTTTATCTAAGTTAACCCCCCAAAATTCGTACTAACTGTCCACCTTCAAAAAGATAAAAAATAAACTCATGACAAGTGGCAGACCAGCTAAAGTAAAAGAGGAGTTTTGCTTCGCAGTGTTTGCGGCGCCAAGGATGTTGCGGCGCAAACACTTCAATTTCTGCCACATTAGAATCCAGCCAAAAACCAAGACAGATGAGATTTTTGTAGGTTGCGGCACCAAGGATGTTTGTGGGGCAAATTGACCTCATCAGCTCTTCTTGTACTAGTCCAAGCCTTCAAGTGATTCCCCTTTGCTTCCATGAGCTTCAAACCTAATCAAAGCGCTACAAAACTAACAAACATGTGAAATAACAATTCAAAAGAACTAAAACTAACTAAATTGCAAAATTATTAAATTGTAAGAATAAATGTGTGATTATTGAGTAAAAAGTGGCTAAAGGGACCAAAAACAATATATGAAAATTAGTACTATTTGGTCCCTAACAAGCACACCAACAAGTAGTACACATATGGAAACAGAAAAGAAGAAAAAGAAACACAAGGTTGCTGAACGCCACCCCTTCTAAATGCCGCACGACATGGATAATATCAACAGCAAATGACAATAGCATTTCAAAATCATTACCAAATCTTGCCACTCACATAACAACAACATTTAATTATCAGAATTAATACTTTAAATTTATATCATTCGAAACAGACTCATAATTTCTAGCACAATCTAACACATCAATGCAATAACCTAAACCCCTAATTCCCAATATACAAGGTTTCATAAGCCCCATTATAGGAAGAGAACCCCACCCTTACCTTATCAATGGAAGCAACTCATTGGGTCTCTATTTGCATCTTCAATTGGCACCATGGATGAAAAAACTCCAAGCTTCTTCTTCTTCTTCTCCATAGTCTTGCCTCTTTCTCCTCTATTCTTGCCTCTTCATTATGACAACTCCCTCTTTCCAAAATCTCTAAAACCCTAATATAAAACCAATTGGGCTTAGTGTTTAAATCCTCTCTTTATTTAATATCCTCCAAAATCAATTTAGGCCCAATAAGAGATATAACTAAAATAATCAATTATATCACTTATAATAATAATTCCTTCAATATAATAATTCCGACTTATAAATAATATTATTCTTAATATTATTTTCCGAATATCCGTCTTCAATTTATATAATTCCAAATACGCCCTTAAATAACACCGACAATCCAAATTCGACTAAATCAAATATTTAAATCCTTCAATAATTTAATTAACCAATTTAATTAAATTCGGGGTGTTACAACTATCCCCCACTTAGAATATTTTCGTCCTCGAAAATTTGCTTAACACCATCCAAATACAAACCTCGTATCCAAATCTCAAATCTCCAAATCACGCTTGGTAACACTTCGATCACTACCTCTTCGTCACAACAATGATTCCTCATGAACACAAACACATTACTATTCTTACCAGATTCACAATAATCAACGACTCAATGCAGCATCCTGGCTCGTCGCACTTATTCCAACAGTCTATCAATCTAAAAATCAAGATAACTCCACTTCACAGTCTTCTGACATATAGTCCTTCACTTCTTACAAGTCGTATAACAACAATGTCACATAATGCTTCTGCTGCGCAACTCGTATAATTCTTCTTTAAGTCACCATTCTCGATAAAATTCCGTCCACTTATATGGTTCACAAATTCTCGATCCAATACAAACTTTCTTCAATACTCATCCCCACATCGTTGTTTACTTGATAATTCCAATCTTTCACTTTGTGACACTCGCTTGAATAAAACGTACCACACCGATTGTTAATCTCATCTAATTCTAACTCAACCATCCCTCTTACCAAGCTGCACAAACTAATTGGCGACTATCGTCACGATAAAATATAGACATTCTTTCTACACTATTAAGACAACAAGACAAATCTATAACGTCCACACGAGTTTTGTCTACCATTAACAATAGATTGAGGGTGATCAGTTCCCCAATTTGCCAATTAGTATCCGACAACCTTAGTGGAGTATAAATCGTTGTTACATCAAAATAATGTCCTTTCCGAATTTCCACTTAAATCCAATAACACGACGTAATCCAATGATTCACTTTAGGTTTTTACAATTCCTACAACATCTTACCTTATCAATCGATCTTGTCAATAAGACATCGACGTCCAAACATAATACAAAAGTCTAATTTATAATCACTTAGCATCACACAAATTTTTTTTCTGAACCGAAGTCATCCTCACGATAAACTGGCGATAGAAATTCCATACAGTCCTTCTTTTATACACACCGCCACTTTTGGCATCCCAAATACGACTTCTATCATCCCTAAGTCTGACTTTTTCTTTGCTACTACTTCACTCTTCCTTAAAAGTCATCAGTACTCAAATCATCTTTAATATCGAACATCTTTTTATCTCATCTTAATCATCAACAAGTTATGCTTAACTCCGCTTCAGACTTTTGTTGTGATAACCATTCTCATTCAGCACGCTTTACACATTTCCATAAGGTAAAATACAACTTCACCTCATAGTAGGCTTAAACGGTACGTCCAACTGATACTCGAAACCCAAGATACAAATCACTGACGTTATCCAAATTGTAAACATCAACGTCAAGCATCGAAAATTTTAATGTTATCTCCTAAACTCCTCAAATAACTTCGACGACAAACTGCACTGCATCCCAACATCATCACGTCAAAATCAAATCTATTACGACTGTGACAATCATTCTCATAATACATTTCATCTCGTTATCTTTATGACGCTTCAAACGGAGTTCAAATCAGATATCCGAAACTCAAGCTACGCGCATTCTCGAGTTCCAACTCGGGTTTGCGATTCACAACACTTCACGCATCGACTACGTTCGTCAATCACTTATGCGAGTCCAATATAAGTTCCACCGTAACCTCATCACATTAACACTTGCCAAACACTTGCATCAGACGCAAAGGTTAAACGCAATGATAACTTCACGGTCCTCAACCGTGCTGAACATCGCCACTTTCTAAATTCCGTCTTCCAAAATTATTCTTAACTTTACGCCACCTTCAAATCCGGGTAACATCCAAAATTCTCAACAACACTTGCATTGTCGCTTGTCGATAACATACCTGACCATCCCTTACAACAGAAACATCTTCGAGAAGCAAAACTTCTCCCCCACTTGGAATCAAACCAATCCCTGCAACAAAACAAACAAGTACGGACAGTGTTTCACACACGTGTCGTGTACTAAAGACTAAAACACAGACAACATTCAACTGTCGCACAACTCAACAGACTCGACAACTTGGCCGGACGGACCAACCAGGCTCTGATACCACTAATGTAACACCCCATTTCTACCCGGCAATTATAATGCGGAAAATATCAGAGTGTTTAAAAATTTCTCGACAAACAAATGAGGCGTCACATAATCAAACAAAACAAATCACCTCGTCGCATTTAGCGGATACATAGCACCTTTGAAACAGAATAACTTGTTTTATTGAAGCACAGCGTAATCATATAAATAAGTATTCAATAAAACATCTTCAGTTAACTTATCATTTGTTCAACTAAGATAAAACAATTAAACAGCAACATCACAAATGACATAAATCGTTCCCCCCAGAGTGCTACGTATCAGAGCGACAACCGACTCGAGTAACGACAACTAAATCTTCGTACTTGAATACCTGCACGTTACCAATATAAAGGCAACGGCGAAACAAGAGAAAAAGGTGAGATATCAAATCATATAAGTGAGCGCATGATAAATTTTATATTAGGATCCAGGCATATAAAATCATTACATCGCAAGTACCAACAGTTACCATACACATCATACTTCCACAGTTCATTAATCTCTCATACTTTTCATTGCACAACAAGTCATAATCATATAAATAGTATCATCCAATAAATTTCACATATTCAAGTATGCACAAAATTAAATAGTATAATACTCAAAAGATTCAATACTATTATCCCAAATATATACACAATCCATCATTATCACATATTCGCACATTTAACCAATTATGTATCAAAACATCACCAATTTCAATTATCACATCTCATGTACACATAACAATCGCATAAATGCATATATTCAAACATCACATAACCTCAATGTGACTCAATGCAAGACATGTGACTCTATGCATGTTATACCCAATGTGCACATATGGAAACAGAAAAGAAGAAAAAGAAATACAAGGTTGTTGAACGCCACCCCTTCTAAATGCCGCACGACATGGATAGTATCAACAGCAAATGACAATAGCATTTCAAAATCATTACCAAATCTTGCCACTCACATAACAACAACATTTAATTATCAGAATTAATACTTTAAATTTATATCATTCGAAACAGACTCATAATTTCCAGCACAATCTAACACATCAATGCAATAACCTAAACCCCTAATTCCCAACATACAAGGTTTCATAAGCCCCATTATAGGAAGAGAACCCCACCCTTACCTTATCAATGGAAGCAACTCATTGGGTCTCTATTTGCATCTTCAATTGGCACCATGGATGAAAAAACTTCAAGCTTCTTCTTCTTCTTCTTCTCCATAGTCTTGCCTCTTTCTCCTCTATTCTTGCCTCTTCATTATGACAACTCCCTCTTTCCAAAATCTCTAAAACCCTAATATAAAACCAATTGGGCTTAGTGTTTAAATCCTCTCTTTATTTAATATCCTCCAAAATCAATTTAGGCCCAATAAGAGATATAACTAAAATAATCAATTATATCACTTATAATAATAATTCCTTCAATATAATAATTCCGACTTATAAATAATATTATTCTTAATATTATTTTCCGAATATCCGTCTTCAATTTATATAATTCCAAACACGCCCTTAAATAACACCGACAATCCAAATTCGACTAAATCAAATATTTAAATCCTTCAATAATTTACTAACCAATTTAATTAAATTCGGGGTGTTACATTCATCGTCTTTAAAACTCGTTTTAAAATAAAATGAATTGAAGTTGATTCCTAAATGACTTCATCATTTCAGCACAATTGGCAATCTCCCTTGTACCTAGCGCGCTCTTCACCCACAGGTCTGGGGTTCGAATCCCGCTCGCCCCAGACCTTTTTATTTCATTTATTTTTCAATGTTTTCTTGCTTGTTTTGATACTTTGACAATTGATTGGGCCTTATGATCACCAATAGGCGCTTGTCTCGGTGGTGTTGTTTTTAGCGGGTAAAGAGAAGGTCCTGAGTTAAATTCCTCCATGGCCAAACATACTTTTTTATCACTTGTATTATTTCACTTTTTATTAAACTTTGGAAAATAATAAAAAATAGGGAAATTAACCATTTTAATCCCTTCTTTTTTGTGTGATTTATTTATTTCGTGTATTTTCATATCATGTTGAAAAATCCCAAAAATATTTATTCCATCATCATTTAAAAATTATATCAAAAACATGTCTTTTATGTTAAAAAAATCAACTAAAAATCAATTTCTTTTGAATATATTTCTAACGTGACTTAGTATAATTTTGTAAATACTTGTTTAGGGTTAGAATAGAATGTCTTTGACTTCTTCATGCACCCTTAGACCATTTCTCTTAAAGAAATTGGTAATTAACAATTAAAATCAATTAGGTTTAGGAGTTTATTTTAAAACCTGTCATACCCCAATTTTTGACCCTAAGATCATACATCATTTGCATCTCAATCATTAATCAAGATCACAATCTTGAGATTTCATTTTTCGGTGTTATGTTCGCTTCGTCTTTGAGGGGAACTATCAAGCACCTAATTTTATTTAATTAGTTTTATACTAACCAAAATCCAAAAATATGCATTTTGTTTCCTTTGTTTGTGTTTTGCAGGAAAAAGATCGGGCAAAATCAAAACAGTGCAAGAAATGGAATTTTTGAAAATTTCACTATGGAAATCGATTTACCCATATAGGAAATCGATTTTCCTGGACAAAATTTGAAAAAAAATAGGGAAGCATGACACCATTTTGGCACCAAACACATTTTCTTTGATCATTTTACCAATTTTCCACCTCACCACATTAATTCCCTTCATTAAACTCACTTAAACCTCATTTTACCATTTCTTACCATTTAAATGCCATTTAAACACCAATTAAACAGAAATTAATTACCAAACACAAAAAGACCAATTTGCCACCACTCTTGCTCCAATTCTATAAATAGAGACCTCTACTCTCACATTTGAGAAGCTTTGAGAGCCAAAAAACCCCTTGCAATTTCTCTCCTCATCCTTACCAAATTCACCAAAGCTCTTTTTCTTTCATAAAGTTTGTGAGTCACATCTTGAACCTCACAAACTTTGAGCTAAACCACCATCCATTTCACTCTTTTTTTCTTCAATTGTTGAGAGATCAAGATTTGTGTTGGTGATTCTTGAAGTAGATCTAAGTTTTGTTCAAGATTTGGTAATTTTCTTCATCCTTTTTCATCTATCATAATGTGATTCTTTTGTGCTTGTGTGTGATGCATCTTTGATGCTATATTGGTCCTACTTGATGGTGAATTGATGGAAAATTCGTGCTCCGATTGATGTGTGATCATAAGGTGTTTGTATGTTTGCTTAAGTTAAGTTTTATGCCTCATAATGCTGATTTTTTGAATGTTGCGTGCAGGAAATCGATTTCCCTCTGTAGGAAATCATTTTCCACCTTATCTTCTTCTTCTCCTTTTTTTTCTTTTGATCGATGAAAGTCTTAATACCTTGAGAATTCTTATGGATTCTTAGTAAAGACTAGATCGTTACCTATTTTCTTTTCGTGCGGTATTGCTTTCGGAGAGTGATCTACATATTGCTTCTCTCGCATGCATTAGCACATAAAGTTTTGACCGGCCTCGTTGTAGGGTGATTTCTACATAAATCACTCGGCGATCTGCTTAACATAGCGCAATATTTTGTGTCCCGAATCAAAAAGATCAAATATGGAAGAGAATTGTATGCGGTTGATTTATGACTTATGGAGGTTTATCGTGTAGTCGCTATGATTTTATCAAGCTTCTGATATGTTTCCATTGACTTTAAATCCGAGAACATCCTTCACTCACCATCGATCTTCATTACTAACTTTGATAACATACTTGACAAGTTTCAAGATGGTTATCTTTAACATCTAACAATTGACTTTAATTTCCGCACTTTATTATATTGCTCTTTATATTTCTCACTTTATCGCTTTATTTTATCATTTCATCATATTTACATTCCGCTATTTTCTCTTTGTCCATTTGGACGTTTATATTCCGCTATTTTCTCTTTGTCCATTTGGACACTATGTTTATGTTTCCGCTATTTTCTTTTTGTCCACTGGGACCATACTTTACTTTTACGCTAAAACACTAATAATCAACCAAAATCTAAAAAACACATAAGGCTCTCTTTTGGACTATTGGTTACTATCCCTAGCATTTTGGAGATTCGGACTTATGGACTTAGTGCCTCTGGACCCTTATTCTATTGTTACTCTGTGATCGTTCTGTCTGTCTGGCATTGGATTGTTGTATGTTTGTATATGCAGGTATTTCCTTTGAAAGCCCTTGATGGTTAATTCCAAGGCATTGATATGAGGTTTTTACCCAAAAACAGCCGTTACTCTGCCCGATTTTCGTTAGAATTTTTAATGTGCTTAATGCAAAGTGGTGCTAAGATAATAAATTCATCTGGATCCCCAAGTGATAATGTGTTGGTTTAGTGTTGATAAATCCAAAGGATGGGAAATCTACCTTGACTCTTAATGTCAAGTGTTGGCTTCTTATTTTGGTTAGACCGTTTCTTTCCTTAGCTTTTATTTTTTCGCACTAGGTTAGCCTCTTCATCTCCTCCCCTTCTTTAATTTTCAAAATCTTCGCCCTTTTTCCAAAATATTCTTATGTTTGCAATCCTTTTCTAAACTTTTTCTTTTAAAATATCTTTTGCCCTTAGTGGCTTTTCTTAAAAAATTTTAGACACTGTTAATTGTCGAAACGAGTGGTTATACCCCACGATTTTGAAATTGATTGATATAATGAGATCTTTTCCGCGTGAGAGAGCTAGTGGCATACTCGTTGATTTTATTCGAGTTGGAGCCCTTCTTTCATTTGCGATGCAAAGAACTCGTTTGTTCTCATGCTCAAGATCAATGGCTGAGTATTTCTCTCCGATGACGATAAAGTGTTCATTTGTTTTAAAAAACCGTTTTCCCTTTAAGCGGAACTACATTAGCTCTGACTTCTCCATTGCACCGAGGAGGTATGTAGGCAAAAAGCTTAACGCTTTGCCGAGCTTATTTTAAAAATAAAATAAACCGTTTTTTTGGCACACACACAACACAAATTTCCCAAAAGGTTCCTGTGGGATACCACATATATGAGGGGTGCTTAAAACCTTCCCCTCATATAATCAACACCCGTACCTAAGATCTCTTTCTTGTTTTAAAAACAAAACTTTGGGTTTTTCGTTCTTTTCCCTTTTCCTTTGGAAACAATAAAGCGCGGTGGCGATTTCAAACGGAATATTGAGTCGAGCCAATTTATGGCTTCGATATCAGATTTTCCCCGCTACAGAAAAAATGGCGACTTCATTGGGGATCCAGTTTTAAGTGTGTTAAGCCTATTTTTGTTTATCTGTGTGTTTTATTTGTATATATTATTGTGTGCTTTGTGTGTTTATTTTCTTTTTTTCTTTTTGGTGCTCGATGGTTCCTCTGTGATGAGATAAAGTTCTAACCCGGACTTTTGTGAGTAACTTGAGATAGGAGGTGGTAAGACCAATAGTTGCATGTCAGGAGCAATCCTTAACATGAGCATCATATGGTGGAACCCCAATCAGTGGAGGCCTCATGGAAGGTAGTAGAAGTTGTTACGAACTATCGTAAGAACGCTATTACTTTCAATAGTGAGTGTCCGTAGAAACTGAACGACCTAGAACCTTCTTAACCCATCTAAGCCTTTTTAGGATGTAGTGCAGAAACAAGTTCGAGTACCAATTTGAGCTTGTTATCATGCGATGCTACGCTCAGACGAGGTCTTTTTAGGCATATTATTGGCGCCCATGAGCAATTGTGCGTGCCGGTAGTATCCGATAGAAGATTGAAAACTCTGGGAACCTTTGTAGAACCCGTTCGGCAGGTACAAAATTCCCTAGTACATACCTTTGTGGGTGATTCTTAACTTTGACTCCATGCTCGTGACGTCGAACCTTTGAACCCTGTTTGTGCGACCATGTGTGATCTTGACTGTGATTTATGCATAAACCATTCATCCATGCATTCATTTGATTTCCAAGGAAATCATATGTCTTTCTTTGTAAACATCGTAGGTTTCATCAAACTCAATGGATCTTGGGTGTTGATGGGGTGAAAACCTTAATCCACCAAAATGGATAATTGATCTTGATGATAACTTGATCAAAGCTTTGATCCAATATAGGATTTACCTCCTTCATGTTTTGATGTTTACAAGTTAATAACTTGAATTCCTTGAAAATCAAATAAAAAAAAACAGCAATTGCATCATTTGCATACATACATCCAGGTTGTCCAGAAAACTCATCCTTGTCTGTCTTCATCTTCAGAGTTTGTCTGTCTACCGTCAAGCCGATTCCTCCACACAAGTACGGAACTAGAGCCAACGTCAGATTGAGAATGGAATACCAAGAGAAACACAATGCAGAGGTCAGAATGGAAATTGAGGAATTAAAGTCAGGCATGACCAAGCTAACTGAAATGCTGCAAGTTTTGATTGCTAGAGGAGAACCGCCTCAGAAGACTGTCATTGTTGAAGTCTTAAGTGCTGATGTTGACCCTAAACCTACTCAACAACCACCTTCTACATGGCCTGAGTTTGGTTTGCCACCTGGTTACATTCCTCCCCATGAGAAGACTCCTGGTATTGGTCAATCTTCACAACTTGTGATTGGTCAAGTTTCAAATCCAGTGTTTCATGCTCCTGTCTTCATTGAATCTCAGCCTATTGTGCATACTGTTGCTCAGCCAACTTATGTGAATCCTCTGTTTGAATATCAAGTTGCCCATTCCCAGAATGGAAGTCAAGGAGATGCTGGAGATATTGAAGATGTCAAAGAGCAGTATCAGACTTTAGAAAAGCGCCTGAGAGCCATGGAAGGAAATGTTTAATTTGGGGTTGCTGCTGAGAATATGTGTCTGGTTTCCAACTTTGTCATGCCTGCAAAATTCAAGACTCCTGAGTTTGAGAAATATAAAGGGAACACTTGCCCTAGAAGCCACTTGACCATGTACTATCGCAAGATGGCTGCTTATACCCAGAAT
The DNA here is from genome assembly GCF_029867415.1 of Vicia villosa. NCBI lineage: Eukaryota > Viridiplantae > Streptophyta > Magnoliopsida > Fabales > Fabaceae > Vicia > Vicia villosa. Next base: position 267,248 of record NW_026705856.1, on the reverse strand, counting down.
GATAAATTGCTTATCCATTGCTTCCAGGATAGTTTGAGTGGAGCTTCGCTGAAATGGTATATGGGACTTGAGAGTAATCACATTCATTGCTTCCAAGATCTGACTGATGCTTTCATGAAACAGTATAAGTACAATCTGGACATGGCACCTGATCGCCGGCAACTGCAAAATATGTCTCAGAAGGAGAAAGAATCCTTCAAAGAATACGCTCAACGTTGGAGAGAGCTAGCTTCTCAAGTCGAGCCACCTTTAGCTGAAAAGGAATTGACTGGCATGTTCATGGATACTCTCTCGCCTTTCTATTGGGAGAAGATGATTGGAAGTGTGTCCTCAAACTTCACAGACTTGGTTACCATTGGCCAGAGACTTGAAGAAGGAATCAAGAATGGGAAAGTTACTCATGTTGCTGAATCTTCTGGTGGATCGAAGAAACCTTATGGAAACTTCCACAAGAAGAAGGAGAATGAGACTAATGTTGTGTCAGATGACAGAAGGGGATCTCGTCGTAGACATCAAAATGGGGATCAACCTTATATAGCTGCTGTTGCTCCTGTGCGAGTTCAAGCTCCTCAACCTCAAGCTGTTAAACAGAATCAGATTCGTAATAGGGTCGACTTTGATTCTATCCCTATGACTTATACTGAACTGTATCCTGCTTTGGTCCAGAAAGGGTTGATTACAACAAGAACTATGCCTCCTCCTCGAAATCCTCTCCCTGATGGTTTCAGATCTGATCTTCATTGTCATTTCCATCAAGGTGCAGCAGGCCATGATTTAGAAAGATGTTTCCCTCTGAAGGCAAGAGTTCAAGAGTTGGTGAGATCAAAGATGCTCTCTTTCAAGGATATGGGTCCTAATGTTATCACTAATCCTTTACCAGATCAGAGTGGCTGAAGACAAGTCAAAGCCTGATTTTCCTAAAGCCAAGTGTTTCAGACGAGATAGCTCATCTTTGTTACTGATTAGTCACTAGGCCTTGATTCTGTACTGTTTGTATTTCCTTTATTGTGCTGTTTACTTTTAGACTTTGTTCGTTTCTGAATGTTGATTTTAATGAAATGAGCATTGCATATTTTGAATTCATTTTCATCTACTATGTTTATGTTTATATCTTCTTTTACAAAAAAAAAAAAACTCTTCCATATGCTATTCTCTATCAAACTTGTGTTTTATGCAAAGATTGGAGGGAGGATGATGAAAATGAAATACCCAAGTTGTTGATCTGTATGCTTTCAAATAAAACTCTGCTGATGATGTACAGGCATTGTTTCAATTCCCAAACACTGGAGAAATAAGGAAGTTAATCCCTTGTCAACCCCTCTGAGCCTTCGAAGTTGGTGTTTCTTTCTGTACAAAAAAACCCGCATTTAACCTGGGGCAGGGTAGTTCTCAATTAATTTGGCTGTGCATTATATTTTAAGAGAATCATTCAGTACACCTTTCCACAAAGGTTTTAATCACAAGCTTTCCTCCGCATACATCAAAGAAATGTTGGAGATGCCAATCAAAAGCCAATGATAGTTCATCAATCATTAAGCAAGGCAGTCACTATCTTTCAAAAAAAATGTATCAAAAAATATATATATATACAAAGAAAAGCCTGCTAAGTCAAAATTCCAAAAAATGAGGCAAAAATTAAGGCATCCCGCTGACTGTAAGTTCAAAAATAAACAGTTCAGGCAAAAGTTAGGGATATCAAAAGAAAAAGATGAAAAAAGAGAAGTCAATAAATTCCTCAAGCAACAAAATGTTGTGACAACAAAAGGAAGAAGTGACTGCAATCTCAAAAGTTCTCTTTGCTTGTGAGCTATCTTCATTACAAATGTGCAATTTTAGAAGCCTCTTGGAACCTGAATGCATAAGCTGAATTAACTAAGTTTTAGGACTGGAGATCATCACGAAGGGGTTGGGTATAATCAAATTTTGAGCCTTATATCCTTTGTTTCTTAAACCGTGAACCAGGCCACGTTACAACCTTTAAAAGACCTAATTGAAGCAAGGTTTGTTTGAAAGCATACTATAACAAGTTGCGTAAGCTGAATCCCATGAGATTTGCCAATCAATTGTTTTGATATCATACCTTTGCTTTACCTTTCACTTTGAATGTCTTAACCTTTATGTTTTGACCAGTGATTCCATTTGCTTTACATCAATAATATCTTTCCAAAAATGATTTTGATTTCAAAAATATGCTTTGAGCATTGCATTAAAATTACCATTCTTGAATGAACATTTTATTTGCAAGTAAGCACTCATATTTCAAGAAGTTCAAACAGTCGAGAAACTTGATCAGTGATCCTATTAGGGGCATGTTACTTCAAGATCCTGTTGTTCAGATGTTCAGTCAAGTTTTCTTGATCAGAATATCATTTCAAGACTTATATTGGGGCAAGCTTTCCCAACATTCATTTGAGAATTGAATCCATGATCAGTTCATTCCCAGTACATTTCAACTGAAGCCATGATCAGTTAACTTACAACAATCACTCAATCACGGGCAATCTTCTTCAGCAATCCCCAAGAAGTTTTATCAGCCTTTCTCAAAGGATCGTCGTTTTGATACAGTTACCGGTGTAATAGAAGTGTGTTTAAGCATCTTCTTCCCAAGCAGAGTTGGCAGAGTTCTCGTGTTGAGGAATCAGGGTTTGAATCTTGCCTCACAAAAGAGTCTCCCTCAGTTATAACAAACAATTGCATTGCATTGATTATATATCATGCATAGAAAAATTCAACATCATGCATTGAAACAAATTTCATACTCATTTGCATTTTCCAAGGTCCTGTTGCTATCAACATCTTCACCTTGAGATCAAAGTCCAACTTACTTGGCACCTATCCAAAACAGACACTTGTTTGTCTTGTCCGTCTATTGTTGTTCCTTGATGTATCCTTTATTCATTTAGGGCCATTCCTGGATGTTATGATTTCTCTCTCTTCTTTCAGTGTCATTCCTGAAAGATTTGCACCATTGTTTTATCTTGGTTCCCTTCAATCATGTTTTATCTTGACTGCCTCTGATCATGTTTTATCTTGGTTCCCTAATCATGTTTTACCTTGATTGTCATTTGGTATTTTTCAATCATGTTTTACCCTGATTGTCATTTGATGTTATCCAATCATGTTTTACCTTGATTATCCCTTAATGACATCCAATCAATGTTTTACCTTGATGGACCTGTGATGATTATCCAATCATGTTTTACCTTGATTATCCTTTGACGATATCCAATCATGTTTTACCTTGATTGTCATTCGATGTTGCCCAGTCACGTTTTACCTTGGTTGTCATTTGATGTTGTCCAATCATGTTTTACCTTGATATTCATTTGATGTAGCCACATTCATGTAGGCCTCAGATATTCTATTCTCGAAGTTCAATCATGTTTTATCTTGAAAGCTTCTGTCGACTGTTTCTTTCTTTTGTGAAGTTCGATTCTATTCCTGGATAACACATACCTTTTCCCGAGTGGAATCCTTTCTTATCTCCCCAGTAGTGTTATATTTCTCTCTATTCCATAATCATACTTGATGCATCCATTAGCATCGCATCATACCTTAGGTTCAAAAATTGTGTGTTTTATATTTAAGTCTCTTTAATCACGTCGAGCTGAGGATTTTAACCCTCACATTTCCGGATAGAAGAAACTTAAATAGGGGCATCTGTCATACCCCAACTTTTGACCCTAAGATCATACATCATTTGCATCTCAATCATTAATCAAGATCACAATCTTGAGATTTCATTTTTCGGTGTTATGTTCGCTTCGTCTTTGAGGGGAACTATCAAGCACCTAATTTTCTTTAATTTGTTTTATACTAACCAAAATCCAAAAATATGCATTTTGTTTCCTTTGTTTGTGTTTTGCAGGAAAAAGATCGGGCAAAATCAAAATAGTGCGAGAAAAGGAATTTTTGAAAATTTCACTATGTAAATCGATTTACCCATATAGGAAATCGATTTCCCTGGACGAAATTTGAAAAAAAAAGAGGGAAGCGTGACACCATTTTGGCACCAAACACATTTTCTTTGATCATTTTACCAATTTTCCACCTCACCAAATTAATTCCCTTCATTAAACTCACTTAAACCTCATTTTACCATTTCTTACCATTTAAATGCCATTTAAACACCAATTAAGCACAAATTAATTACCAAACACAAAAAGACCAATTTGCCACTACTCTTGCTCCAATTCTATAAATAGAGACCTCTACTCTCTCATTTGAGAAGCTTTGAGAGCCAAAAAAACCCCTTGCAATTTCTCTCCTCATCCTTACCCAATTCACCAAAGCTCTTTTTCTTTCATAAAGTTTGTGAGTCACATCTTGAACCTCACAAACTTTGAGCTAAACCACCATCCATTTCACTCTTTTTTTCTTCAATTGTTGAGAGATCAAGATTTGTGTTGGTGATTCTTGAAGTAGATCTAAGTTTTGTTCAAGATTTGGTAATTTTCTTCATCCTTTTTCATCTATCATAATGTGATTCTTTTGTGCTTGTGTGTGATTCATCTTTGATGCTATATTGGTCCTATTTGATGGTGAATTGATGGAAAATTCGAGCTCCAATTGATGTGTGATCATAAGGTGTTTGTATGTTTTCTTAAGTCAAGTTTTATGCCTCCTAATGCTGATTTTTTGAATGTTGAGTGCAGGAAATCGATTTCCCTCTGTAGGAAATCGATTTCCACCTTATTTTTTTTCAAAATTTGAACTCTGCACTCAGGAAATCGATTTCCTACAGAGGTAAATCAATTTCCAGTGAGGCAGAATGCTTTTTCTTGCCTTTTTATACTTGTTTTGGCTTCCTTCTTCCTCCACTTCATTAATATCATTGGATCTAGGATGTTGATAGGTTTGAAATGACCAAATCGATAATATTAGATGAATGATATTAACGATAGTGTGAATTGATTTTACTTTATGCATTTTATCTTCTTCTTCTTCTTTTTTTTTCTTTTGATCGATGAAAGTCTTAATACCTTGAGAATTCTTATGGATTCTTAGTAAAGACTAGATCGTTACCTATTTTCTTTTCGTGCGGTATTGCTTTCGGAGAGTGATCTACATATCGCTTCTCTCGCATGCATTAGCACATAAAGTTTTGACCGGCCTCGTTGTAGGGTGATTTCTACACAAATCACTTGGCGATCTGCTTAACAAAGCGCAATATTTCGTGTCCCGAATCAAAAAGATCAAATATGGAAGAGAATTGTATGCGGTTGATTTATGACTTATGGAGGTTTATCGTGTAGTCGATATATTTTATCAGGCTTCTGATAAGTTTCCATTGACTTTAAATCCGAGAACATCCTTCACTCATCATCGATCTTCATTACTAACTTTGATAACATACTTGACAAGTTTCAAGATGGTTATCTTTAACATCTAACAATTGACTTTAATTTCCGCACTTTATTATATTGCTCTTTATATTTCTCGCTTTATCGCTTTATTTTATCATTTCATCATATTTACATTCCGCTATTTTCTCTTTGTCCATTTTGACGTTTATATTCCGCTATTTTCTCTTTGTCCATTTGGACACTATGTTTATGTTTCCGCTATTTTCTCTTTGTCCATTTGGACGTTTATATTCCGCTATTTTCTCTTTGTCCATTTGGACACTATGTTTATGTTTCCGCTATTTTCTTTTTGTCCACTTGGACCATACTTTAACGTCGCATGGCTCGACGGTCCATTCCCCTTGTTAGGGTGGCATATGTGACACAAAGAACACATCATCTTTTTTCTTTCTTTTGTTTGGTAGCAATCCCATGAACTTAAAGTACTGATGATGTTGCTGCCAAATCCTTTTTAGCTTGATTTTATTGAACAAGGCATAAATGTCTTCCAATACTTTGTCAATTTCTTGTCTTTCATCTGCCTTGTTGTAAAAATAGTTCTTAGGGATACTCTTTTGTTGAAGATTTTCTTGTTGGATAACCACATCTTCACAAATTGTTAAATTTGTGGTTTCATCCAAAACTCGATCATCTTCAAGTTTCCTTATGTCTTCTTCCCCATATTTCTTTTTTACCTCAAATTCTTCTATTCTTACTGCATCCTCTTCATCTGATGTTATGCATTTTTCTTCTGGTTCCACATACTCTTCTTCCAAGTCTAACTTTCTCCAAATAAACCTATCTGGATAAAAGTTAGCTTCCTTACATTCATTCATAAGGAGTCTTACATCTCTCTTATATGCTTTAAAAATTTTAGTCGCCTCTTCCAAGGTGACTCCTGAATCAGGTGACCAACATGCAGGAGATACAAGTGGCAATGTATCAAAACAATACATAGCTATAAAACTTAGACAATTTGTTAGTAGCAAAGTATAGAATAATTCATGAAGAAAAAATAATCTGACTTTTTTTTTCTTTTTTTTTATAATAAAATCAAATTCAAATAAAAAAACTGAAAACAAATTTTTGGTTAACGAGTAACAAAATTTCAATTCAACTAAAATCAAAACTCTATATTTTGGCAGTCCCCGGCAACGGCGCCAAAAACTTGATCGGTAAAATAGCAAGTGTACTATTTTGCCTCTGTAGTAATAATAGGGAAACTCCCCGAATGTCGATCTCAAGGAGTGCACGTTAATATCGAGTTTAAATAATGGTTCAATTAAACAAAAACTATATTTGGAGTTTTGTTTGCAAATTGTGACTAAAAATAATTAAAATAAGCAGAAAAGTAAATTGGCTTTTTGACAAATATGAGTATTATGCTAGGGTAAAGTGTGTGATTGTTCCTGTAATAACCTTGGATTTAGATCTCTTCAACAAGTTCATAACCTTTAATTACCACCCTTTAGATTATTTTCCCATAAGTCCTTAGTGGGAAAACCTTTGAACAATCATCCTAAATCCTAAGTCCTTAGAGAATTATGATTGTCGCACCCCAATTTTTGACCCACACATTTCATTCATTTGATATTATCGCATTCGTATTTCATTAGCATTGTATCATCGCATCGTTGCATACTTTAGAAAAAAATTGACTTTTTATTAAAGTCACCAAAAAATAGCTTTAGACAGTTTAAATTAATCTTAGTTTTAATATTATTTTATTTTTAGTTTAGATTTAATTTAGATTAATTTTTAGTCTTGAATATTATTTTTATCTTTTAGTTTAAATTTATTTTAGATTAATTTTTATTTATTGTTATTATTAACTTTTTTCTGTTATTATTATTATTATTGTTATTATTCCATTATTCCTTTTGCAAGTCAAACAAATAAAAAAAGACAAAAAGACACTCTGCTATCTCAATGCTTGCACAAAGGTCCAAAATTTCTGCTTCAACCTGCTACCAATTTGCATCAAAATGTCCAAGACAAACCTGCATAACAAAGGAAACAATTCAGAGTGTCAAATAAGTTCAAATCCTATTCAATTTCCCCCCAAAATTCATTCCTAATGCTCTATAAATCGGAACATAAGGCAACACGAAGAGGAGGAAGAAAGAGGGTATCAAAACTCTGTCAAAATTTGTTATAGAAATGGACCTCCACACACTGAACAAACCTTCATTCAAAAGACCTACAACATATCAGAACCTCTTTTATCCATAAACACCATTATCATAACATCACTACTGATCACACTGAACCAACATTCTTCATCTCACCAAAAAAACATACATTAACTGAACCTGCATATCCACGTTTAAACATATCTATGCCATCACCTTTGGTCATCATATTTTCAAAGCCAAACCAACCTTTCAGAACAAAAAATGTCATAAACATGTTCGCAGCAAACTCTCACACCTAAGGCAGCAGCTTCGAAGCAACGACACGACGGCAACACACAACGATTTGAATATCAAAACGTGCCCAGAAATTGCAAAAGGGAAGTGACCGAGATTAAAGAAGAGGAAACGAACTCGTGCAGTCGCTACATCCGGGAACGTCCGGATCGGTACATATTTCTTTACTCTTTTACGAATCGTCGTGTTTTCATGAGATTGTTATCATTCGCGCTTGTAAGATGCTATTTGGTATGGTTGCATTGTTCTTGTTTGTTAAACTGAATCCGAGAGAAACCGTAACAGTGAGGGATGAGATCGAAGGAGAGATTGACCGAAAGAGAACGTGAGTGAGAGGAGAGATCGATTTGTTGTTGATGAAACGCAGAGAGTCGAAAACGAGAGAGTCTTGTGTTTTGTTGTTTCACTTTACAGAAAGAACGAGTGAGTGAGGGAGAGGGAGCCGCCGGCTTCTTCATTTTTTTTTAGGTTTCGTCAAGCAGGTCTATTGGTATGTTAAATGGCCGGATCCGGGTTCCATCTGACCCGACCCGGTCTGGCCCAGTAGTATTTTTCTTCTCTTCAGCTTTTTTATTTCATATCAGCCATACCCCATCTTTCAACACACCCCCAGCGCCCAAGTTCTAAGTATTGGGCCTCAACCCATGTTTCAAGCCCATTTAGTTTTCTTTCAATTATTTCCATGTTATATATTCATTCTATCAATTGTTTCTTTAATGTTTCTTTTTTTGCTTGATTTTTATACCTTATATTAAAAATACTAAAAACATTAGATTATTTTTTCAATCCAAAAATAAATAAACCTTGGTCCAACGCCAAGTCGTTACAAATAATTCTCGATCCAACGTCGAGCTTCTTCTTTTCGAAAACCTTTTTTTAACCATACCGAAAGATCGTGTGACAAGGGGTGAACACCTCTTGAATACCTCGATTCTTTTGGATTAACACTTTTTTTTCTTAATCAAATCAAAACGATTAAGTGACAAGGGGTGAACACCTCTTGAATACCTTGATCTTTTGAATCAAAAAAACATTAATCAAACCGAAAGATCCTGTGACAAGAAGTGCATACCTCTTGAATACCTTGATCTTTTGAATCAAAAAACAATAATCAAACCAAGAGGTTAAGTGACAAGGGGTGAACACCTCTTGAATACCTTGATCTTTTGAACTAAAACACTTTAATCAAACCAAGAGGTTAAGTGACAAGGGGTGAACACCTCTTGAATACCTTGATCTTTTGAATTCAAACACTTTAATCAAACCAAGAGGTTAAGTGACAAGGGGTGGACACCTCTTGAATACCTTGATCTTTTGAATTAAAATAAATTAATTTACAAGGACAACAAGTGACAATGGGGCTAGCTCCTGTTCAATACCTTGGGTAAAGACGCGCTAGGTGAACACCTATGCTCAATCCTTTGCTAAACGTCCCTTTAAAACACAACTTCAATTTCATTCAAACATTTTTGCCTTATGGCTTTTAAATCTCTTTTCATAAACGAGACACTTATTCAATTTCGATACGAACATACTTCCACATGTGAAGATCGAATATCTTCCACTCGAATGCGATGATGGCCAAAATCATGTCTTATCTTGATTTAGTTATCCATTCTTGTAGTGATGTCATATCCATGTGCGCATAGTATTTCCATTTGAAAGCGATCGAGTACCTCTCGCTAAAATCAATCAAAACTTTTCGTGGTTCCTAGCCCGAACTACGATTGCTCTGACTTTCCCATTGCACTAGGGAATACGTAGGCACAAGATACAAACGTCTTGGCGAGCATAATAATAAAAAATCTTTTCTTTTACCTCATAATAATAAAAAACCTAAAAAATCTTTCTTTTATCTTTTCTCGATTAATAAGCTAAAGAACACAAACATAACACTAACACTCAAACACTAAACTAACTAAATGGGTCCCATCGAGTACGATGGAAGTGAGGGGTGCTAATACCTTCCCCTTTCTTAACCGACTCCCGAACCCTATTTTGGTTAGGAATGACCATCTTATCCCATCTCTTTTTATTCTGTGGGTTTTATCTATATTTTCCCTTTCCTCCTTGGAATAAATAAAGTTCGGTGGCGACTCTGTTGTACTTCGTGCGCGCGATAAACGCTCGAGTATATTTTTACCGCTACAGAAAGTGGCGACTCTGCTGGGGACAATTCTAAGAGGGTCAACCCTAGTTTAGTTTGTTTTATGCTTGAGTGTTTACTTTTGTTTGTTCTTATATTCTTTATGCTTATTCTTATGCTCTTTATATTTTATTCTTGTATTATTTATGTTTCTTTACTCTTGCTTTACTGCTTTTTATTTATTTCTGTATATATTCAATTGTGGGTATGGGAATGATATTTGAGTGAAGCTCTCAACCCGAGCTTTTGAAAAACAAGAGAAAAAACATAAGTTAGGAGGTGGTTGTGTAGTGCTAGTCCCCAAGGTGAACACCTTGAATGGCTAATACGAAAACCCCACTTGGAGGAGACTTAGTCATGAAATTTGTCATAAGATGGTTCGCCCATCGCATGGCAGAAATCTGATTTCGTCGCTAACTCCAAGGACCTTTAGAACCCGCTCCATCTGTAGAGGTTATGTTATATCCAAAAACTCTAGAGCTAACCTTGTGAGGGGATTCTTGGGTAAAGAACTTAGAACTGTCCTAAACTTAGGAGCCTTCCTCGATAGGTTGTTTTGTTACCATGCTTTGCATCCGACATTGCATATCATTTGCATCATGTAAGTAGCTCATTCCAACTGTCTCTTTCATTCAGTTATCTGTCAACTGTCAAACTGGTTCCTCCACACGAGTACGAGACTAGAGCCAACGTCAGACGAAGAATGGCGGACCAAGAACAACACAATGCTGAAGTGCGAATGGAGATTGAGGATTTGAAGTCAGGAATGACTAAGCTCACCGAGATGTTGCAAGTTCTGATTGCTAGAGGGGAACCACCTCAAAGGACTGTTATTCAAGAGGTCGCCGACGATGTTGAAGACCCTATCCCTGTTCAAAGGCCAGCCACTACTTGGCCTGAGTTTGGTTTACCTCCGGATTATTCTCCACCTCACGCCACTGCTGCTATGATAGGTCAACTTTCACGACCAATGTTCCAAGCACCAATCATGACTGAGTATCAGCCATTTGTGCACACTACTGCCCAAACCGTGTATGGGAATCCTCTCTTTGAGTACCACGCTGGAGACCATCAAAGTGAAAGCCAAAAAGAAGCTGGTGACATCGATGAAGTCAAAGAACAGTATCAAATCTTGGAGAAAAGACTAAGAGCTATGGAAGGCGCTGATTACTTTGGGGTTGCTGCTGAGAACATGTGTTTGGTTTCCGACCTGGTCATACCTGCCAAGTTCAAAACTCCTGAGTTCGAAAAGTACAAAGGGTACACTTGTCCAAGAAGTCATTTGACCATGTACTACCGCAAGATGGCAGCCTATACCAATAACGATAAATTACTGATTCACTGCTTTCAAGATAGTCTAACTGGCGCTTCCTTGAAGTGGTATATGGGACTGGAGAAGAGTCGCATCCATTGCTTCCAAGATCTGACTGACGCTTTCATGAAGCAATACAAGTACAATCTGGACATGGCTCCTGATCGCCGTCAACTGCAAAACATGTCTCAAAAGGAAAGAGAATCTTTCAAGGAGTATGCTCAACGCTGGAGAGAGCTAGCTTCTCAAGTGGAACCTCCTTTGGCTGAAAAGGAATTGACTGGCATGTTTATGGACACTCTCTCACCTTTCTATTGTGAAAAGATGATTGGAAGCGTGTCCTCCAACTTTACTGACTTGGTGACTATTGGTCAAAGGCTAGAGGAAGGAATTAAGAACGGCAAGGTTGCCAATGCTGCTGAATCCTTTAATGGTGCAAGAAAGTCTTTTGGAAACTTCCATAAGAAAAAGGAAGGAGAAACAAATGCTGTGAGTGATGAAGGAAGAAGACCTCGTCAAAGGACTAATAACTATGATCAACCAATTGTAGTTACAGTTGCTCCTGTGACCAAGGCTCCACAAGTTCAAGCTCCTCAACCTCAAGCTGCTAATCAGAATCAGAATCGTGCTGACACCCGCTTTGATCTTATTCCTATGTCATACACTGAATTGTATCCCGCGTTGGTTCATAAAGGGTTGATTACGACTAGGTCTCCACCTCCGCTTCGAGATCCTCCTCCAAGAGGATTCCGATCTGACCTTCATTATGAGTTTCATCAAGGTGGTATAGGACATGACTTGGAAGGTTGCTATGCACTGAAGACTAGAGTACAAGAGTTGATTAATGCGAAGATGCTCACTTTCAAGGACATCAATCCCAATGTTGTCAACAATCCTTTGCCAAAACTGAGTGGCTGAAGACCGAGCAAGCTGTGTTATTTCCTAAAGCCAAGTGTTTCAGACAGGATAGCTCCTCCTCGTCACTGATTAGTCACTAGGCCTCGTTTCCTTCTGTTTGCAGTTTCCTTGTTTATCTTGTGTACTGCATTTGAATTTTGTTTGTTCTTGATTATTAATTTTAATGAAATGAGCATTGCGTGTTTTGATTCAACCCATTGTGTTTATCTTTATGCTTTATCTTTAAAAAAAAAAAAACAACAACAAAAATATATCTCTTTTTCACTTTCTTTATCAAGCTTCTGTTTATGCAAAGATTGGAGGGAGGATGATGACAACGAAATACCCAAATTGTTGAACTGTATGCTTTTAAATAAAACTTTGCTGATGATGTACAGGCATTGTTTCAATCCCCAAACACTGGAGAAATAAGGAAGTTAATCCCTAGTCAAACCCCTTTGAGCCTTCGAAGTTGGAGTTTCTTTTTTTAAACGAAAAAACCGCAATTTTAACCTGGGGCAGGGTAGTTCTCAGTTAACTTACCTGTGCATTCAAATTCAAGATAATCATTAAGTACACTTTTCAATAAGGGTTTCGATCAAAAGTGACCAAGATGGTTATCATTAATCATTTTCAAGGGAGTCACTATCTTTCAAATACAAAAAATATTTCAAAAAGAGCCCGCTAAGTCAAAACCTACGAAGGAGACTTAGGCAAAATTGGGGCATCCCGCTGACTGTAATCCTAAAAAGAAACAGTTCAGGCAAAAGTTAGGGATATAAAGCAAAAAAGAAAAGTCAATAAATTCCATGAACAACAATAAAACGTTGTGACTATCAAAAGGAAGAAGTGACTGCCATCTCAAAGATTCCCTTGGCTTTTAAACCATCATCCTTATCAGAGGTGCAATTCCAAAGTCTCTTGGAATTTGAATGCATGATTAACTGAGCGTAGGATTGGAGATCATCACGACGAATGGGGTGGGTACAAATATACTTTGAGCCTATATCCTTTGTTTCATAAACTGTGAACCAAGCCACGTTACAACCTTCAAAAGACCTAATTGAAGCAAGGTTTATTTTGAAAGCATATTACAACAAGGTTGCGTTAACCTGACTCCTAAAGATCTTTGCAAATCGTTTGTTTTACCATACCTTTTGCTTTATCCATCAATTTAAATGTCTAGACAACTGTGTTTGGACCTTTGATTCACTTTCTATACATCAATAGCATCATTCCAATAATGACTTTGATTTCAAAATATGCTTTGAGCATTGCATTAAAATTACCATTTTGAATGAACATTTTATTTGTAAGTACTCATCTTCAAGGAAGTTCAAACAGTCGAGAAACTTGATTAGTGATCCTATCAGGGGGAAGTTACTTCAAGATCCTGTTATTCAAAAGTTAAGCTGGGGCAAGCGTTCCCAACTTTCATTTCAAGGACTGAAGCAACGATCAGGTAACAATCAGCCAGTCAGGGGCAGTCTTCCTCAGCAATCCCCAAGCAGTTTATCAGTCCTTCCAAGAGGATCATCAGTGTGACAAGACCATGATTGGCAGTGTTCTTGTGTTGAGGAATCAGAGTTTCGATCTACCCTCACAAAAGAGTCTACATCAGTTGTCATAACCGATTGCATTACATTACATTCACATCTCATGCATAGAAAAATTCAATATCATGCATAGAAACAAAATTCATACTCATTTTCATTCTTTCAAGGTTTCGTTGTTATCAAACATCTTACCTTGAGATCAAAGTCCAACTCACTTGGCATTTACCAAAGCAGTTTCGTCTTACATTCATCAGTACATTAGCTGATAATGTCAACTCTTTGTCATATTCATCAGTACATTAGCTGATGTCATTCACCACTTGTTGTTATCATTAGTACATTAACTGATAATATGCACTTTCGTTTCCCGTCATTAGTACATTAGCTGATGCAGGACTTTCATCAGTACATTAGCTGATGTCAGATGTCTCCTATTTTCTCTTGTCAATACATTAGCCGATGATTGATCATGGTTGTTTCCTCCTTATCAGTACACTAGCTGGTATAGGACTTCTCTTCGTCAGTACATTAACTGACGTGAGCCTCTTTCTTCTTTCCTTATCAGTACATTAACTGGTATAGGATTTCCTTTCGTCAGTACATTAGCTGATGACAATTCCCTCTTGTTTCCCTCATCAGTACATTAACTGATGCAGGCCGATTTGTTTCACATCTTCAGTACATTAACTGATGATATAATCGTTTTTCCTTCTTTAATACATTAACTAAAGTCGTGTCTCCTTTTCATCTTTTATCAGTACATTAGTTGATAAGAGATCTCATTTCCATCTTTAGTACATTAGCTAAAGTCGATGGTCTTCTTTGCCTTTACCAGTACATTAGCTGATATGGGTCGCTGTTTTCATCCAAAGCCAATAATTGGATGTCACTCTTAGACATTCCTACTATCATTTTACCCAGAGTTTTATCCCCCGTTTCGAAGTCTCTCCATCGTCAGTTTGTCTTTTGTGACACCTTATTCCCCACAAAATTCAACATATATCTCATATCATATTGCATTCAAAATAACAAAAAAAGTGTCCACTGCATTCATGTCATAAGCATCGTCGCATCATCTTAGGACAAAAATTGTGTACTTCATATTTAAGTCTCTTCACATCTTCGATAGAAGAAACTTAAATAGGGGCATCTGTCGCACCCCAATTTTTGACCCACACATTTCATTCATTTGATATTATCGCATTCGTATTTCATTAGCATTGTATCATCGCATCGTTGCATACTTTAGAAAAAAATTGACTTTTTATTAAAGTCACCAAAAAATAGCTTTAGACAGTTTAAATTAATCTTAGTTTTAATATTATTTTATTTTTAGTTTAGATTTAATTTAGATTAATTTTTAGTCTTGAATATTATTTTTATCTTTTAGTTTAAATTTATTTTAGATTAATTTTTATTTATTGTTATTATTAACTTTTTTCTGTTATTATTATTATTATTGTTATTATTCCATTATTCCTTTTGCAAGTCAAACAAATAAAAAAAGACAAAAAGACACTCTGCTATCTCAATGCTTGCACAAAGGTCCAAAATTTCTGCTTCAACCTGCTACCAACTTGCATCAAAATGTCCAAGACAAACCTGCATAACAAAGGAAACAATTCAGAGTGTCAAATAAGTTCAAATCCTATTCAATTTCCCCCCCAAAATTCATTCCTAATGCTCTATAAATCGGAACATAAGGCAACACGAAGAGGAGGAAGAAAGAGGGTATCAAAACTCTGTCAAAATTTGTTATAGAAATGGACCTCCACACACTGAACAAACCTTCATTCAAAAGACCTACAACATATCAGAACCTCTTTTATCCATAAACACCATTATCATAACATCACTACTGATCACACTGAACCAACATTCTTCATCTCACCAAAAAAACATACATTAACTGAACCTGCATATCCACGCTTAAACATATCTATGCCATCACCTTTGGTCATCATATTTTCATAGCCAAACCAACCTTTCAGAACAACAAACGTCATAAACATGTTCGCAGCAAACTCTCACACCTAAGGCAGCAGCTTCGAAGCAACGACACGACGGCAACACACAACGATTTGAATATCAAAACGTGCCCAGAAATTGCAAAAGGGAAGTGACCGAGATTAAAGAAGAGGAAACGAACTCGTGCAGTCGCTACATCCGGGAACGTCCGGATCGGTACATATTTCTTTACTCTTTTACGAATCGTCGTGTTTTCATGAGATTGTTATCATTCGCGCTTGTATGATGCTATTTGTGACTTTGTTGTCGTATCTTTGTGCTTGAATATTTGGTATGGTTGCATTGTTCTTGTTTGTTAAACTGAATCCGAGAGAAACCGTAACAGTGAGGGATGAGATCGAAGGAGAGATTGACCGAAAGAGAACGTGAGTGAGAGGAGAGATCGATTTGTTGTTGATGAAACGCAGAGAGTCGAAAACGAGAGAGTCTTGTGTTTTGTTGTTTCACTTTACAGAAAGAACGAGTGAGTGAGGGAGAGGGAGCCGCCGGCTTCTTCATTTTTTTTTAGGTTTCGTCAAGCAGGTCTATTGGTATGTTAAATGGCCGGATCCGGGTTCCATCTGACCCGACCCGGTCTGGCCCAGTAGTATTTTTCTTCTCTTCAGCTTTTTTATTTCATATCAGCCATACCCCATCTTTCAACACACCCCTAGCGCCCAAGTTCTAAGTATTGGGCCTCAACCCATGTTTCAAGCCCATTTAGTTTTCTTTCAATTATTTCCATGTTATATATTCATTCTATCAATTGTTTCTTTAATGTTTCTTTTTTTGCTTGATTTTTATACCTTATATTAAAAATACTAAAAAAATTAGATTATTTTTTCAATCCAAAAATAAATAAACCTTGGTCCAACGCCAAGTCGTTACAAATAATTCTCGATCCAACGTCGAGCTTCTTCTTTTCGAAAACCTTTTTTTAACCATACCGAAAGATCGTGTGACAAGGGGTGAACACCTCTTGAATACCTCGATTCTTTTGGATTAACACTTTTTTTTCTTAATCAAATCAAAACGATTAAGTGACAAGGGGTGAACACCTCTTGAATACCTTGATCTTTTGAATCAAAAAAACATTAATCAAACCGAAAGATCCTGTGACAAGAAGTGCACACCTCTTGAATACCTTGATCTTTTGAATCAAAAAACAATAATCAAACCAAGAGGTTAAGTGACAAGGGGTGAACACCTCTTGAATACCTTGATCTTTTGAACTAAAACACTTTAATCAAACTAAGAGGTTAAGTGTCAAGGGGTGAACACCTCTTGAATACCTTGACCTTTTGAATTCAAACACTTTAATCAAACCAAGAGGTTAAGTGACAAGGGGTGGACACCTCTTGAATACCTTGATCTTTTGAATTAAAATAAATTAATTTACAAGGACAACAAGTGACAATGGGGCTAGCTCCTGTTCAATACCTTGGGTAAAGACGCGCTAGGTGAACACCTATGCTCAATCCTTTGCTAAACGTCCCTTTAAAACACAACTTCAATTTCATTCAAACATTTTTGCCTTATGGCTTTTAAATCTCTTTTCATAAACGAGACACTTATTCAATTTCGATACGAACATACTTCCACATGTGAAGATCGAATATCTTCCACTCGAATGCGATGATGGCCAAAATCATGTCTTATCTTGATTTAGTTATCCATTCTTGTAGTGATGTCATATCCATGTGCGCATAGTATTTCCATTTGAAAGCGATCGAGTACCTCTCGCTAAAATCAATCAAAACTTTTCGTGGTTCCTAGCCCGAACTACGATTGCTCTGACTTTCCCATTGCACTAGGGAATACGTAGGCACAAGATACAAACGTCTTGGCGAGCATAATAATAAAAAATATTTTCTTTTACCTCATAATAATAAAAAACCTAAAAAATCTTTCTTTTATCTTTTCTCGATTAATAAGCTAAAGAACACAAACATAACACTAACACTCAAACACTAAACTAACTAAATGGGTCCCATCGAGTACGATGGAAGTGAGGGGTGCTAATACCTTCCCCTTTCTTAACCGACTCCCGAACCCTATTTTGGTTACGAATGACCATCTTATCCCATCTCTTTTTATTCTGTGGGTTTTATCGATATTTTCCCTTTCCTCCTTGGAATAAATAAAGTTCGGTGGCGACTCTGTTGTACTTCGTGCGCGCGATAAACGCTCGAGTATATTTTTACCGCTACAATGATGAAATCAAGCCTTTATGTTATCAAGAGTTAACCGGTAACTATAGGGTATCCCTAGTCCTAGGTGATATCTACTATAGTCTAATCGTACAAAAACCTTAACAACCGCTGTCCAGCTGGATGTTAACCGTAAATCAATCTTGTTGGTCCGACATAGAAAGCATAAAAACCTTGTACAATTAAATTAAATAAGAAAACAAATCTATTGATGAACTCACCAATTCAAAATCATTACAGAATCAAATCAGGGACACCCCCTAGCATTAGGGTTTAGTTACTCATATTGTTCAAAGAAAACAAAATATAAAATAGATACATTACTAGCATTGAGATGAAAGTTGATCTTCAATCGCTTCCGTTCATGAAGACCTTCTTCTCTCTCAAACCCTTGTTTTCTCCAATCTTCAATCTTGTATTCTTTTCTCTAATTTGTCAAAAAGTCCCTTCTTTCTTGCCCTAAAGTTGTTTTTATAATCAATCTTTCATTCCGGTTGAAACCAAATGCCAAGAATACCCTTAATGATCCCATTTGAGTGAGGAAACTTATAAACATGTTTTCAGCCCGCGCTCATCAACACGGGTCGTGTTTCTGCACACGAGCGCCAATGTTAATCCTCTGACTTTGGTTCAAACTCGCATTTCCAGCCACATTTCAACACGGGTGGCCGTGTAAGCCCTTAACTTCAGAATTTGGCTTTGTGTTCTTCATCAAAGTTGTAGCCCTTTTCGTTAGTGAAATTTTGCCACCGGAACCGCGTCATTCTGAGTTACGAAGCTCTAGTTATGATCAAAATACTACACGCATATCACGATGAGAAACATGCTGAAAATTTCCAGATCTCACACTTGCTAACACGAGCCGTGTCAGCCCCGTAACTTTCATCTCTTTTGCATTTTCTTTGCCACGCTTCATCCTAACATGGCTAGTTTCAGGTGACACGGGTGGTCGTGTCAGACCTCATGTAGCTTGACTTTTGACTTTCTTCGAAACTCCCCTTTTTGTACTTTTTGGCATTGATTTGTCTCGATTTATTCCTTTAAGCCTGCAAACAGTAAAATACACAACCAAAGCATAAAATGTAGAAGAATGAAGTAAAATACTTGATAATATAAAGTAAAGACAACTAAAATCAACGGTAAATAAACGTGTAAAAACCACTGATCATCTACCCTATCGAAGAATGATAACAATCTTCTCGCGTACTATTTGTATGGGATTAGCCCTGGTTGGCGCATTTCCCATTCTCCTTTGATTTGATTGATGACCAAAGCAGAATCTCTGTATACATCTAAGTGTTTGATTCTTAGATCCACGGCTTCTTCGAGACCAATGATGCAAGCTTCATATTCGACCTCATTGTTTGTGCACTTGAAAGTTAATCTGGCAGTAAGTGGAATATGGGTACCTCGAGGGGTAACAATGATTGCCCCAATTCCTCGTCCATAAGCATTGACAGCTCCGTCAAAGATTAAGCCCCATTGGGATCCTATCTCAGGTCCTTCGTTTTGTAGTGGCTCGTCGTAATCTTTCATCTTGAGGTACATGACGTCCTCGTCCGAAAAGTCAAAACTGGTTGATTCATGACCATTGAGTGGATGGTGAGCCAGGTGCTCAGCTAGGATACTTCCTTTCACTGCTTTCTGTGCGTGATACTCAATGTCATATTCTGATAACAGCATCTGCCAACGGGCAATTCTCCCAGGTAAAGCAGGTTTCTCAAAGATGTACTTGATTGGATCCATATGGGAGATCAACGGAGTAGTATGTCGAATAATGTACTGGCTGAGACGCTTGGCAGCCCAGGCCAAAGCACAACAGGTTTTCTCGAGCATGGAGTAGCGGGATTCACAGTTAGTGAATTTCTTGCTCGGGTAGTAGATGGCATGCTCTTTTCTTTTTTCCTCGTCTTGCTGTCCAAGGACACAACCCATGGAATCTTCTAAGATGGTTAAGTACATTATCAAAGGTCTTCCTTCCACTAGAGGAGACAAGATGGGTGGTTCAAGCAGATATTCCTTAATGTTGTCGAACACTTTCTGACAATCGTCTGTCCAGACGCAACTTTGATTTTTCCGTAGAAGTTTGAAAATTGGAGCACAAGTTGCTGTCATGAGATATATGAATCTCGAGATGTAATTTAGACGTCCAAGAAATCCTCTAACTTGTTTCTCGGTTCTGGGAGAAGGCATTTCTCGAAATGCCTTGACTTTTTCCGGATCCACTTCAATTCCTCGTTTGCTGATGATGAAACCAAGGAGTTTTCTTGAGTAGACACCAAAGGTACACTTATTGGGATTCAGGGGAAGATGAAACTTCCGTAAGCATTGGAATAACATTGTCAGATTCTGTATATGATCTTCCTCATTTTCTGACTTGGCAATCATGTCATCCACATAGACTTCCACTTCCTTATGCACCATGTCGTGGAAAAGTGTAGTCATGGCTCTTTGAAATGTTGCCCCTGCGTTCTTTAGTCCAAAAGGCATAACGCGGTAGCAGAACGTGCCCTAGAGGGTAATGAAAGATGTTTTCTCCATGTCATCAGGTGCCATCTTGATTTGGTTGTATCCCGAAAATCCGTCCATGAATGAGAAAACTTTGGATTTTGCTGTACTATCAACCAACATGTCAATATGTGGTAACGGAAAATCATCCTTAGGGCTAGCTTTATTCAAATCTCTGTAGTCGACGCACATGCGGACTTTTCCTTCTTTCTGAGGAACGGGAACAATGTTAGCTTTGTTCAAATCTCTGTTGCTTATTATTGGGAAAGTTTCTCCTTTGTGTTAGGAGAAGGAATTGAATTGAATGGAAAGAAAGACATACAAACTGACTATTTTTGGTTTTTTATTAGCTCGCTGAGAGTCCTTGTGAACCTCATGCCTACATGTCCCTAATGGAAGTCAGAGCTTTTTGTAGTTCGGAGAACTAATTAGGGAAATTAATTATTTTTGGTGCCTTGCTTGAAACTCAAGGTTGAAGCTTGAATTAAATCTCTGTTTACAGTAAAGAGACATGAAGTCATCTTTACAGAAAGGTATTTCTACTATTCCACCACAAACATTTAAAAGAGTGACATAAAAGCTGAATTCATTTCATTAAGAGAGGGACCTTACTTGTATGTTTGCAAGTATGCCAGTCACGTGTCTCTTGAATGAAAGAAAGATTCTCATCCAAATTAGGGAAAGTGTCCAAGTCTGGTTTTGTTTGCCTCAGAGCATGCCTTTCAAAGTCCGAAATGGGAGAATGTTTGAAATTGAAATTGAAATTGAAATGTTAGTTTGTTTGAATGTGGTGAGATAGGAGATATATCTTTCTATAGAGATAAGCTATGTCTACCTATTGTTTGAAAGATTTGATTTTTAGCTGGCTTGTATGAGGCCCAAGCTTGAGGCTTTTTGATTTTTTTTATTGACTCTGGGAGACGACTCCACTGAAAATTAACTTAAACTAAGAAGTTTTGTGTTCTGTACAAAGCCCAGAATTGAGGCTGACTCTAGTTGGAGAGTGTTTATTTGATGGATTTTATTTAGTGTTCTGTACAAAGCCCAGAATTGTGGCTGACTCTTAATTGGGGAATATATATATATATATATATATATATATATATATATATATATATATATGTTTACTCTACTTAGGGAGTATATTATTTTCTGCCTTGTATGAAGCCCAAGGTTGTGGCGGACTCTAGCTAGGGAAGTCATTATTTTCTGCCTTGTATGAAGCATAAGGTTGTGGCTGACTGTTGAGGAAACTGAGTATGGATGACTCTATGGAGAAAATATCATAGAGGTTAGGAATCTTTGACACAGGAAATGTGGTTTATCTGCCTTGTACAAAGCCCAAGGTTGGGGCTACTTAATGATGAAGCGCGCACTAGGGAGACTCTATTATATGCCTTGTACAAAGCCCAATGTTGCGGCTAACTCTCTAAGGGAATACCCATGAGTATGGTTTTAACTCTAAAGGAGTATGTGTCTTGTACAAAGCCCAAGGTTGAGGCTGACTTTTTAATGAAGAAAGATCTACCAATATGGGATCTTTTGACTCAGAGGGGATTTTTGTTGAGGATTATCCTAAGAGTTGACTCTACTGAGGATTATGCTTTTGTTGAATGAAAGACCCAGGTTGGAAGATTGACTCTTACTGGGGAATTGACTTTTATTGACTGAAACTGACCTTAAATGAGATTTATCTTTTAAATTTTTGGAAGCTAACCCTTTCCAGGGAATTATGACTTTTAATGACTGATTTTGGAGGCTGACCCTTTCTAGGGGATTTGTTAAAATGAAGGAGTGAATGGAGGCTAACCCTTTCTAGGGGTTTTTATGGCAGAAAGATTATCTAGTTGAGACTTCTTGTTTAAAGCCCAAGATTAAGGCTGACACTGACTAAGAATAGACAACTATGGATCCTAGACTCTGCTAAGGAAGATTAATGAAGATAAGGGTGACAGAGACTGTCCATGTCTCTCATTCCAAAAAGGTGGACCCAATATGGGATTGAGACATTCTTAGCTTATTTAAAGTCTGGTTTAAAGAATGGGAGAAACTCACCAGGATAGGCTAAAAGGTGACTAAAGACCTGTTCCTATGTTTATAAGAAACCTGATGGGTCCTTGTATACAAGTTCAAGAGGAAGATGGGAATGCTTTTAAGAAGCCTGTGGGTCCATGTACAATGCCCAAGAGGAGGCTGATAGAGGGTCATCGAGGGGCCTTGTTATAGCACAAGAGAAAGCTATGTGGTTTTGAACTTATTTTTGCTCTAAGAAAATGGGTAAGAGGTTTCACCGGGAATAGTTCCTCTTAGGTGGATGTATCCTATTTTGGGTTCTAAGGCTTTTTTTTCAAGATGTTTCACCGGGAATAATTCATCTTGATGGTTTGAACTAAAGATCTCTAATTAGGAAAGAGCCTTCATCGGGAAGACATTTTCAATCCTAGGCCATAGTCTTATAATATATATATATATATATATATATATATATATATATATATATATATATATATAGTCTAACTGTCCTAAGGTTTACACTCATAAGTAGTCTTAAACAATATATATAAACAGTTTATATTTGACAGTAATTTAAAGAAAGACTGTAAATTGAAAGCTTGTAAAGCCTAACCTGGATGCAGTGGAGGCCTTTGAAGAGGTATATACAGAGCCTCACCAGTAATTTTATTGATAACAGTAGAATATTTATTATAAACAGTTAAAGGTTTTTGAAAACAGAAGAAGTGAAGATGGACAAAGGTCACATAGGTATCTGAAGAGTTTCACCGAGAATAATGCCCTTCAAATACCAGAAGAATGTTTTGAAAATAGAAAGAAGATTTTGTAAATACAGTTTTTGAAAACAGACTATGAAAAGAAAGAAGGTGTTGGGTCTTACACTCTATTATAGGCCCAAAGAAATGATTTACTGTTTAAGAAACAGTTGTTTGAAAATGATTGAAATGATACAAGGTTTTGTTGTTTAAACATTAATCGCCTCTCTAATCGGAGATTTGGAAAAAAATAGTTTAAATCAATTGACAAAAGTCAACTTAATTAAGATAATGACAAAGTCTATATCTAATTAAGACCTAAATGATTAGGGTTTTATCACAAAAATAATCACAAGAGATTAGGTTTTGAAAATCAAGTGAAATATTATATTTTTAAAGTATTAAAACATACTTAAAATATGTGATTTTAAATCTAATTAAAACATACTAAAATAATATATTTTTTATGATTTTTTGGTATATCCTTAAAATAGATATATTAAACGAGAAGTGTGAGAAAACTGAAGTAAAAATGATTTAATTTGATAGGTGAATTAATTGTGTGAAGTTGTGAAGAAAATAAAGGAAATTAGTGGTAAATAAAATAGGTTTGTCTCCATCAAGGCTTAAACCCACGCCCTTATGGTCACACGATCAAAATAACACCACTAGGCTAAGCCTCAGTTGGTGACTATAACACGCGCGCAGTTGGTTTTGTTTCAAAACGAGTTAGAAATGTTTGAAAAATAAAAGAATCAAAAAGTTTGGGGCGAGGGGGATTCGAACCCCAGACTAGAGGCATGAGGAGACTAAGAGCACATGTGAGGCCACTAGTGAAAACCCTGATATTCAAAAGAATAGCGCCATCACCATCTTCGTCTTCAACCTCCAACTCAAACATTTTTGAATTTCTGAACTCTCTCAATTCTCAACCATTTGCAAAGATGTAAACATCAAACTTGCTCTAAATTCTCTCACGGTTTCAAATATGTAACTAACATAAGCTATAATTAACTATAACATAAGCTATAATTATATAACTAACAAATATGTAGCAGAATATGTTTAATAATGAATTCATGAGATGCAATGCATATGTCTGTCTTGAGTTTTTTGAAAACATTAAAGCGTGATATTTGTAAAAACGTGTGCTTGTAAAAATGTGATGTTTGTAAAAACATGATGCTTGTAAAAAAGAAATATCCACTCAGCATTTGTGGTACACCTTAAGGAGTCATGATACCTTTTTGGCGACAGTATGCTTTTCGAACTAACCATGCTTCAGTTGGGACTTTCAAGGGTTGTAACGTGGCTTGGTTCATGGTTTAAGAAAAAAAGGATAGAGGCTCAAAATTTTATTTATACCCATCCCAATCTTCGTGATGTTCTTCGACCCTATGCTCGGTTAACTTTGCATTTAAGTTCTAGCAGAGCTTGAAGCCGTAACTTTGACATTTAAGGGTGGTTAAAGTACTGGAAGTTTATTTGGACAGGCAGTCATCTTTTGTTGTAATAATTTCTTTTTGTCGAGGATTTGTAGTGACCTCTTTTGAAATGTTTTCCTTTGTCGAGCATTTTTAGCGACCTCTTTTTTTGGCTTTGTTATCCCTAACTTTTGCCTGAACTATCTATTAAACAGTCAGCGGGATGTTTTGATTTTTGATAAGCCTCCTTCATGAGTTTTGACTCAGCATCTTTTCTTTTTGGTGGATATTGACTGCATGACTTACTGGTTGCGGGGACCCATCATTATTTGTATAAACAACAGCTACTACAATTGAGTTAACTGAGTAACTACCCTGTCCCAGGTTATGATCAAGGGTTTTAATAGTACAAGAAAGAAACTTCTACTTCTTAGGCTCAAATGGGTTAACGAGGGATTAACATCCTTATATATCCACTGTTTAGGAATTGAAACAATGCCTATGCATCGTCAGCATATTCTGTTCGAAAGCATATTGTATGAGGTTGCGGTATCATTTTCGTCGTCCTCCCTTAAAAGGCTTACGGCTTAGCAGGAGTTGAGTATCACAAAACATATGCAAAGTAAAGACATAATTTAAAATGAGTGATAACGAAATAATTTATTAAAGACAAACATATGCAATGCACTAATGATGATTAATTATTAAGACATATAATGTCTATCATAAGTCGAAGGTTTAAACAAACAGAAAAAGAAATTGCAAATGAAAGTAAATCTAATGATCTAAAAAGTTCATCCTTCTAAACATTAATTAATCTTGTCGTGACTAGGAACGGGAGCAGTGATCACTACAGGGGTCTTGGGATGATTGAATTCAATTTCACCAGCATCGATCATGTCTTGAATCTTGTTCCTCAATGTCCAACAATTGTCGGTGTCATGTCCAGGACTATTGGAATGATACACACACCTCGCATTGGGATTATAGAGAGGAGAGGAAGTGTTGGGATTCATGGGAGGATCCTTTACAGTAACCAAGTTTGCTTTCAGCAGATATTTTAATGCCTGAGCCAGTGACATATTAATCTATGTGAATTGACGCTTAGGTGCCTCTGACTTGCGACCTTGTTGTGGAACTGGTGTATTAGCCATATGAGGTTCCTCAGGTAAGTTGAAGTCGATGATCTGGTTGTCGATTAAATCTTGGATCTTATTCTTCAATAGCCAGTAATTGTTAGTGTCATGTCCGATGCTGTCAGAGTGATAAGCACATCTTGCATTAGGGTTATACTGATGAGACAAAGTGTTAGGATTTCGAGGTGGATCCCTCAAAGTAATTAGCCCTTTCTTCAACATATGTTGTAATGCTTCATCCAAAGTCATGTTGATCTTTGTGAATTGTCTTTTAGGCGCGTTATATTTACGTTGTGGTTGTGATGCTGATGTAGAGATCAGAACTTCGCCAACCTATTGGTTGCGCACAGCATTAGCCATGTAAGGCCCCTTAATTGAATTGAAGTTAATGATCTTGTTGTCAATTAAGTCTTGGATCTTATGCTTCAATGGTCCACAATCCTCTGTGTCATGACTAGGACTATTCGAATGATAAGCACATCTCGCATGGTACTTATACCCAGGAGCAGAATTTGTAGGAAACGAATATGGAGGTAATAGAGTTATCAAGTTCTGATTGAGCAATTGTTGGAGAACTTGAGACAGTGGCATATGTAACAGAGTAAAGGACCGCTTAAGCTTGGATCTCTGAATGTCTTGACAACCTTGATTCTTATGTTGATCCTTCTCCTTCTCGACCAGAAGTGCCTTGAATTCTTCTTGCCCCTTGGCCAAGTGAAAGATTATTTTTTGGAACTGGTTATTTTGAGCCTGAAGATTTTTGACCGATTGTTCGAGATCCATTTTCTCGCTGAAATATACAGCAGAAAGATGAGGCATTGCTTTTATGAAACATGTGATGTAATGTTTATGAATGATATGATTATGCATATGCAATGATTTCAAGGAGTTAAAGGCTTTTTAACTCATTTAAAAAACCAAAAATAGAAACAAGAATAAATTAATAGTTCAACTGGAAACCAATATATTATAAGTTTTATGGTTACATCAAAGAGATACTGAAGATAATAATTAAAAAACAATAAAAGAAATCATTCTTCAAGTCAGCGCTTCCTTTTAATCCTCTGATCTCTTCTTTATGGGCTTTGATCATTTCATTCTTTTCCTGAACAAGTCTATCGATCTCTCGCTCCCATGAATGTATTTGATCTGGCGAAATAAAGTCTTCGATCTTCCACTTGCGGGATAAATAGTCAAGCATACTATCTCGTTCTTTAGCATTAGCCGCTAGCACTGCTTTTTTAGCCTTAACCTCTTGTAAGCGCCTTTCAAGATCAGCTTTTTCTCGTCTTAAATGAGCAACTGTGGCGGCCAGGTCTTCGTCTGGAGCGGGTACATAAGGTTCCACTTCTACGTGAACATCTGGAGGAGTAATCATTGGAACCCAGGTGTGTCAGATGGATATGGTATTCCAAACTCAACTACTCGATCGTAAGCCCATCTAAAATAGAGATCTGAAGGAGTATAGTTTCTTAATCCC
Organism: Vicia villosa; assembly: GCF_029867415.1. Taxonomy (NCBI): domain Eukaryota; kingdom Viridiplantae; phylum Streptophyta; class Magnoliopsida; order Fabales; family Fabaceae; genus Vicia; species Vicia villosa. Next base: position 240,030 of record NW_026705856.1, on the reverse strand, counting down.
AAATCTCTTATGCCCACCTTTTTTACCTCATGCCAAGCTTTAATAAAACGTCCCTTTTTTTCGGTTTTATCGGAATCGGAGTCGAAGTTTTCCGCACTAAGACATATGGAACGTGGCCTATCTTTCAAAGCAAAACCAAACTGATGTCGAGCAACGATAGGATTGTAAGTGATTCCCCCTCAGGTACCAAGAAGAGGCACATTGGAGAATTCTCCGCAACGATCAAATAATTGGATACCTTCAAACTCTTTTTGATGCCAGATAATGTCATCATAAGAAAGCTTCATAACTCTCTGAATCCAAGTCAAACCTTCTTCATTCTTTATTGCTGATCGTGGCAAGTGCGAAATAAACCACTTGTGCAGAAGGGGGATGCATCCTAAGACACAACCTTGTCTCTTTGTTACTCTGGCATTGATGGAATGCAATAAATCACCAAGTAGAGTAGGAACAGGATTCTTGCTAAGGAAGATCTTAATAGCAGCCCTATCAACAACTTTGTCGCAACGATGAAATAAAACTTGTCCATATATCAACAAAGTTAGAACACTTTCCAAGGCATCCATGCTTAGAGCTTCAGCAAAGATTTTGGCCTTCTCGTATAAGAAATCCACAGGAATTCCAGAATAGTCTCTTCTATTGATCCAAACCTTGTTAATTTCTGCCCCTGGTAAGTGTAAGGCAGCAGCAATGTCTTCCAGCTTAGGACCTCCTTCCTCACCAGTGTAAGGAATTTGATCAAGTATGGGGATTTTCATTATATGAGAAAATTCCTCCAATGTAGGTACCAGTTGAAAATCTCTATAAGTAAAACAATGGAGAATAGGATCATAAAATTGCATCATGGAATTGAGGAGAGCTTCATCCACCTTGACTCGCACTAGATTTATCAGTTTGTTGAGAGGCTCGGTGAGGACAAGTGAACCAGTAATTTCATCACATAAGAGCTTTAGTGAAGTAGGTACTTTCTTGAAGTTGAGAAAGAAAGGCTTACGGACTAAGATTTCCATTGTCAGACAACCTACAAAACAAATTATGGTTAAAAAACCTTTTTTTTCTCCTTGAAATGGGTTAGCCATGTCATGAATGCATGTATGCACGATGAATCACAAAAAACAAATCCACACAAATCACACATTTTTTTGGCTTAAGGCTTGCATGGAGTATGATCAGGTGTCCTTCTCAAAGGTAATTCTATGGATAAGGAGATTTCAGCAACAGGTTCTATAAGTTATCCAGAATTGTTAGCCCTTCTAAAGCACCCTCGGACATGATGCATTTGCACCATGCAATGATACTTTGAGAGAGAACCTATCTGAATTGTAGCATCGGGTAGCGACTAGTTCTCAACATTTGCCAAGAGTAGTCCCCCCACTACGTTCCTAAAGGCCAGGATGGGTTAACGGTGACTAAAGGTCCTTGAGCTCCAGCGCACCCACAAACACATACATAGACCTCCCTCATTTGAGAAAAGTGTGCATATGACTATGGAGTCCTAACTCAAGCGTGAACTTCATATTGACTCATCTCCCACATATGTGAAAGAGGTCGCCATGACTATGCCACTCCTAATCTTAAGTGTTCTTGAATTCGGGAATAGGATTCGTCCTTCATTTATTTCCCAAAACAGCCCTGAAAAATAAAACAAAGCAAACAATAGAAAACATTTAAAGTTTTCCTAAAATTTTAAGGTAACCCCTGTTTTATAAGAAAATTCTCCCAAGCAGAGTTGCCAGTTCTGTAATATGGTAAACTGACTTTATTTAAAATGTCGCGGTTAAGCATAAGTCGCCACCGACTTTTATTTTATCCAAATAATCAGAAAGGATAAAAGAACAGGAAAAACCTTTTAAATAAAAACTGAGTTCGGGGGGTAATTATGCAAAGGGAAGGTGTAAGGCACCCTTTGCATCCATGGTTTTCCATGGGCTCTTAATTCCTTTGCTCTTCTTGAAAGAAATGTAGAAGAAGAGAATACGGACTTTAGCTCGTAAATGAGCGTAGCCATATTGAAGGTTTATGAAAAAAGTGTAGAAAAAGATTTTTTTAGAGCAAGGCAATTAGGAGCAATTACCTGGTTAGATGATAAATGTTCTTTAGCCTTTCAGGGTGAAAGGGTCTATCCACGCCATAAGAGGGCAGGAAGTCTTTCGTTTGGATGTTAACGGGTCATCGAGTTATCGTTTGCCAAAGACTGTCCCTACCATAGAGGAGGAAGGTAGTCTAAGGGAAGGATCAGAATAGCCATTTTCGTTTAGCCAACCAGAGGATACCTCAGCCCTTCGTAGGCAACTTTCGAGGGACGAGATCATATTTAGTGTATCGAAGGCAGCATCATTAGGGACTTATGATCTTTGCATTATTCGAGGCAACATGGCTGAGGTATCCTCGTATTCGAGGGACATGGATATTCTGCAAAAACACAAGGCAACAAGGCAACAGGCGACAGGCAACAAGAGAGGTTACCCAAAAGTGTGTGTGGGTGCAACAATCATGTGATTAATTTAGAAATTTTATCTTATAATTAAGTGATTCTAATTTGTTTAACAGGCTTGCACTCCCTAAGATTACTAACCACACAATATTATAATATGCAGATTAAGTGCCTTTAAGGCCAAGCAATACATCCTCGGAACAGTTACAAATAATATGGGCGGAGGGAAAAAGAAACCAGCGGATCTGACTCAAGTAATAATTAAAGCAGAATACAAAAACAAGGTTAAGATTTAGGGTTACCGATTGTTGAGCTTTGACGGTTGGTTAACCCTGAAAAATTGGAAAAGGGAAAATAAACAAGAAGGAGTGAGTGTATTATCAATTCAAACGATAATTAGGGTTAAGCCTAATTTGATAAAGAAAGCAAAACAAAATAAAAATAAAATAGATATAAAAATAAAAATAGAACTTAGCTTTTGATTTGATCTGATATGGTTGGTAGTCGAAGGTAGCCTCAGGGTTACCCTGAAAAATGGGCAAAAAAGGTAAAATACGTGAGTGTAAAATAGTTCATTGACTTTCGAGGGTTTAACCCTAATAATAATTTTATAAGGCAAATAATTATGAAAGGAAAATAAAAGTCGGGACTTAGCTTCGTAAAAGGCATGGCGCGTAGTCGGGAGGTATCTGATAACTACCCTGAAAAAGAATACACAAAGAAATATTTTTTCAGTGTATGACAAGTTCTTGTAAACTCTGATTCGGGTGTAAAATAAAAATAAAATGATCGATTTAAATAATTATTAGTTTTTAACCTAATTAATTTTAAAATCGACTAATCCTAATTATTTTATTTTATTTAACCTAAAAAACTAATTATTTAAAATCTAAATTAAAATTATTAAATAAAACCTAAATTAATAACTAAGTTAATATAATTAATCTTAAAAAAAACTAATTTAATAAGAATTAACAATCTAATTATTATCTTATTAACATTTTTAAATTAATTATTAAAAAGAAAATTGTGGATTTAAAAAGGGGTTTAAAAAAAAATAGTTTTGATAAAAAGGTTTTGTAGTTGAAAAGAAAATAAAATAAAACTAATTAGAATCAAAGAAGAAATAAAAAAAATTAAAAAAACTTAGCGTAATAATATGGTGTGGGAAGGTCCTTGATGTCCATGGTACGCCTGCACTTCCTTGTGCATTAGATCTATTGAGATAATGATCAGATGGCTGATATAAGGGAAGATACATCATGCGTACGTACAGGTGAAGCACTGTTCCCTTTGTTTCAAAAAAATCCACCCGCGCGCTTTTGGACAAATGAAGACGTGCCACACAATCGTCTTCCTCCTCAATACGTCTGAAAGAGTAGCTGCGAATTTGCTACGAATTCGGTTCGTAGCAAGTTATCTTGTTACCGAGTGCAAAGACTTTGGAATCAATCAAAGAACTTCAGGGAACGTGCCTGGATCAACAAAATTCCTTGTATTTGCCTTTAACCTTAAAAACGAATTTGATCATTCTTTGAATTTCTTACGAGCTCTTTAGGGTTCTTGAGGTTGCCAAATCCGTGAATTTTAGGTCTACAATCCTTATACTTATATAATGGAATGTATTAGGGTTGTTATTTTGATTTGAATCCCCATGAATCTTTGATTTCAATCTTGGATAATTTGATTGGAAAATTTTGTTAAAAGCTTCTAAATTTGGCCCATTTGATCAAATCTCTTTCCAATTAGCTTTTGCACGAAAATTGATTGGATATTTTGTTTAAATGGTGATTGAATGTGATTGGAATTAAGGGAAAATTAAATCATTTCAATTTTTCTTCCAAATATTGATTTAATCCATGATTTTAATGAAATAAAATCAAATTTTAATTAAAAATTCGTGGCCTTCTGATTAGAGCTTCTAGATGACTTGTATAGCAACATTGGATCATAACATATTGGGCCTTTTTGCAAGGAAATCCATTTTGAAGCCTATTATTTTACATTTTTTCCTTTGAAATTGACCAACTTTGACATGGCATATCTCTCTCTATTTTTGAGGTATAGAGGAGTTCTAGGACTTTTTTGAAACCTTGAAGAGTCCTCTAACCAGTGTATTTGGTCTCATATCAAAATAACTTTCCATGCTCCTTGAGTGCTCTTTTAAAAAAAATGACTTTTGGTTGACTTTTAAATAGGGCCTATAATGATTTGGTCCATATCTCTCAAATGAAGCATTTTTAGACATGGCATGTGAGAGACGATATTGTAGAGAATCAAATTTCCTTCAAAATGAGCTTCGGATGGGAAATTTATGATGTTCCATGTATGAGTTATGGCTGGTCAAAGTTCAGTTGACTTTCTCCTATAAAAATCCTAATTTAGAAACTTTTTGAATTGTTGATTTTTGACCTTTCCTTGATGAACCATGATCAATTCTTGATCAAATGGTGAATGATACTTCAATGTGAGGATGTTGACAAAAAATCAGGAATTTTGACTGTATTTTGGCCACAGTTGACTTTTAGGTCAAACTAGTCGACTGTTGACTTTCTGAGCAATTGAGTGACCAATCTTTTGTATTGAGCCCAGAATTTTGTTATGGAGATAGTGTGGAGTGTCATAGGACATATGGAATGCCTTAGAGCCATTGATTCATTGATTTTCCTTCAGAACAACAAAACCCTAGTTCTCTGAGCCTTGTTTAGGAGAGGGTATCTTTAAGCTTTGTAGCTTGATTTGAATTTTGAATAGGAGAAATAATATGGGCAAATTTTGGGGTATGACACGTATGTTTCAACGGGGTGTTTTATGATTAATCTGCATATATGTGATAAGTTTTATTTAGAGAACGAGGGAAGACTCGATGAATGCAGTTAAAATAGAATTTTTGATGTTTTTTAAGGGTGTTTTTTAGGATTACCAATTTCTGAAAAAAGAAAAGGGAAAAACTAATGAAGGAACAAAATGACATTTTTATTTATCGACAGTCACTTCTTGAAACAAAGACCCTATAAAACAAAACTCTATTGCTTTGGGCGAAGCAAAGAGGGACATTTTCCTAGGAAATAGTAAAATGCAAAGCCCGGTGAAACATCTCTTCACCTTGGGCTATGGTGAGAGGACAAAATAACGGTGCAAGTTCCTACTTAGGAGTGTGAACAACAGTTGAAACTTCAACAGCTGTCCAATAGTGGCGAACCCCATTTTGCACTAGGTAATCTATAACCTTAGGCTTAAGCTGGCCTGTGGTAGGTCTTGATTTACCAACCACTATCTTTGCAACACTCAGACGATCTTCTTCTACTTCAGCAGACTGAGTGGTGTGAGCATACCCATTTCCAAGTGGAGTATGTCAGACTTTCTTCTGAGGAAACTTCCAATCTTCTGAATGGAGAGACTCGTTGTCGGAGACACTTTCGAGATCATCCTCTTCTGTATTTTGGTCTTGCTCTTCTCCCAAGATGGCGTTGACTAGGTATATGAACTCTAAATCCGTAGCCTCGGAAGGTGACTTGGGGATATAGTCCTCAATGATGACTTCATCAGTTGATGATGATGAATAGCAAGGGTTATATATCTCTTTTGGGTGAGTAAGGTACTCGTAATCAATGTTCCATCCAGTTGAAACAATGTCTTCAAGAGAGATTTTTGAACTTTCAGGATCGGAGTATTTCACCATATAGTCGAATTTTCTGCTCGGTTCTCCTAATGTATCCCAAGTTTCTTCGGGGATAAGAGGAACTTCTTCTAATGAACCATGACTTCTGGTGGTGAAGTTGTTAGTAACTTCATTATTGCTTGAATGAGTCTTACTTTCAGATCCTTTATTTGGATAACAACAAGGTGAATCAGACTCTGATAGGGATATGTATCCTGCCTCGAGAAGGTAAGACATACATTCCATTTCAAAAATTCTCATCGGTGTTTTCTATACCGATGGTATTGACTGTTTACTGAACAGGTTGAAGAAAACCTCCATTGCGGAAAGTTTCTTGAACTGGGAGAACTACCTCAATCCCTGGAATAGCTTTTGATGATGTTGGAAAGAAACCAACTCTTGTTCTGTTTTTGTTGTTGGTAGGAATCTCAAGGTGCCCCTAACCACTGGTAGTGCCATCCTTTATAACTTGGATTGCATCTTTGTAGGAAGAAATAGACGCTGCTTTCTCCTTCCCTTTTTCCTTATCAAAGGAAAGTGCTTGGAATTTAGTTCCAACGACTTCTATTGGTTCTATGTCGGAGAATGATGACAGGTTGCTGACGATCAAAGCTCGTTGTCCACATACGGTTACTAATTTTCATTTCTTATGAATTTCAGTTTCTGATGAAGTGTGGAAGTAATTGCCCCAGCTTCATGGATCCATGGGCGACCTAGCAAACAACTGTATTGTGCCGGGATATCCATAACTTGGAAAGTGATTTTGAACGTCCGAGGTCCAATAGTTACGGGAAGATCTACTTCTCCAAACACTGACTTCCTTGATCCATCAAATTCTTTGACGATGACGTGACTGTCCCTTAGCGGTTAATCTTTGAAGGATAATCTTGACAATGTTGATTTAGGCTTGACGTTGATAGAGGATCCGTTGTCTATTAGGACTCCTGTGAGTACATCACCCATGCAGCTAACTAAGATGTGAAGTGGAAGGTTATGGTCCACTCCTTCTTCACGAAGATCTTCGTCACAGAAACTGAGGTTAGTTCCTACGGAGATGTTGGCAATGATATTGTTGAACTGTCCTACAGTAACACTTGGTTCTACGAAAGCTTGTTCCAAAACTTTCTATAGAGCTTCCCTATGAGCTTCAGAACTCAATAGTAGGGAGAGAACAGATATCCTAGACGGAGTATGTAGCTGCTGGTCTACAATGTTGTATTCACTCCTCTGGATTAATTTCAAGATCTCATCATTTTCTTTCGCTTGAGCAGCATTGGTCGGATAATTGTCTTGCCTATGTGGTGCTTCTTCCTAAGGTTTATCCAAATTTTCTGTTGTTCTGTTGAAGACTCGACCACTTCTAGTGACTCGACTAACATCAGCAATGTTGACAACAGACGATAATGGTATTTCCTTACCATTTTCAATGAACGTAGCATTGTACTTGTATGGTATAGCCTTGCTGGACTCATACGGTACAAGACCTGGTAAGTAGATGACTAACGGAGCAATTGTTGTCCTCTTGCTGTCATACTTAACTTGCATTGGTTCAACTTGATTAATCTGAGGAGACACGGTAAAGACTTTGTCGTCTTCTCTGTTGGCAAGAACTGTAATGGTATTTTCATCCATTAGTTTCTGAATGTCGTTGCGAAAGCACAAACATCCTCGTGAATTTCTTCGACAGATTCTGCACCTACTGTAAGGATGGAAATCCGTTCCAAAGTAGGCAAGTCCATTTAAAGTCCTTCGAGATCTTCAACTTTGTAGATCTTGTATTCTCCTGGACATCTTTGAACCATGTTGACGTCGTATTCAGTTTTGACTCTGATGTGTTGAATCCATTCTAAGTCCATTTGTTCTTGTAATACAGCTTGAACTACGACACATCCTTGATTATTCTTTGGACAAATTTCACATGTGAAGTAGTTTTGAGGTGGTACATGACCGTATCCAGCTTGTCTAGCATGCTGGCGTTGAGTTAACAACCGGAGTTATTGTAGCAACCGGAGTTATTGTGCAAGACATTACTGACGTCTTGATCCTTTTCTTCTGGAAAGAACTTCCATACTTTCTAGGACCAATAGAAGATTCTGGTTCTTTGTTCAAACGTCCTTCTCGAATTGCTTCTTCTAAACGTACACCCATGTTTACCATCTCGGTAAAGTCACTAGGTGAACTTGCAACCATTCGTCCGTAGTAGAATGGACTCAAAGTCTTGAGATATATTTTTGTCATTTCTTTCTCTTCAAGAGGAGGACAAATTTGAGCAGCAACTTCACGCCACCTCTGAGCGTATTCCTTGAAGATTTCTCTATCCTTTTGAGTCATTACCCGGAGTTGATCTCTGTCGGGAGCCATATCTAGATTGTACTTATACTGCTTAATGAAGGCCTCTCTGAGGTCTCAAAAAGTACGAATCTTTGAACTGTCCAAGTTCATGTACCATTTAAGTGCAACACCAGTCAGGCTATCTTGAAAATAATGAATGAGAAATTGTTGATTATCAGTCGGAGTTGACATCCTTCGAGCGTACATCATGAGGTGACTTTGTGGGCATGAATTCCCTTTGTACTTCTCGAAATCTGGTACTTTGAATTTGTGAGGAATCTTAACATTTGGAACCAGATAGAGGTCTGCAGCGTTCTTTCCAAATAAATCTTGTCCTCGGAGAGCCTTGAGTTCCTTCTGCATTTGCAGAAACTGTTCCTGGAACTCGTCCAATCTTTCATACACGCCAGCGTCCTTACTAGGAGAATGATGATATACTTGTCCACTCGGCGGAGGAAAAGTATGCACAAATGGCTGTGGAGAAGCCATGACAGCAGATCTTGGAAACTCAACATTCTGTTGTGTGAAACCCATTTCCGTTGCTCTTGGAACCTCAAATTCCAGAGGTCTGTAACCCTCCGGTGGATGCATATCCATTGTAACTCTTGGAACCACAGAATCTGGGGGTATGTACCCATCTGGAATAAAGTTATACGGCATGCCCCAGGGTCGTTGGGTGGCATGGTATACTAAGGAATAGGAGTAGAAAGAATCTCATAAACCACAGTCATTTGTGGTTCTTCTGGCGTTGGTTGATTTTTTGCAACCACCAGGGCTTTTACCATACTATTGAGCCTTTCAACAGCATCTTTGAGAGTAGTAACTGAAGGATAAAAAAACACTTAGAAAGGGGGTGGGGGGTTTGAATAAGTGTAGCTTTAAAACTTGTAAGATAAAAACTATTTGCACAATGATTTTTATCCTGGTTCGTTGTTAACTAAACTACTCCAGTCCACCCCCTTGGAGTGATTTACCTCACAAGAGGATTTAATCCACTAATCACACTTGATTACAATGGTTTTCCACTTAGAAACACTCTAAGTCTTCTAGAGTATACTGATCACAACTTGATCACTCTAGGAACAACCTGCTTAGACACCTTCTAAGACTTGCTAGAGTATACTGATCAACAACCTGATCACTCTAGTTCTTACAACTTAATGTAAACAAATTCTTTTAAGAGTTACAATGCTTCTTATAAAGCTATTATCACAACTGTGATTTTATCTTAAGTTTAAGCATAAATATCACTAAGATATTACAACAACAATGTAGTGAGCTTGATGATGAAGTTTGAGAGCTTTTGAATTTGACAACATTTCTGTATAATGCGCAAGTGTTCTATTGAGCTTCTCATCAGAACTTCATATTTATAGGCACTTGAGAAGATGACCGTTGGGAGCATTTAATGCTTTGCATAATCCGTACAACATTGCATTTAATGTTTCACTCTTTTGTCAACTACCTCGAGCCATGTTTCACTCTTATGTAAATGTTCTGTATTTCAGTTTCGTTTTTATCGCATATCTTCTTCTCTAATCTCTGAACACTTTTTTTCTTTTTCACTTTCACTAATATTTCGTCTCTTCTATTTTTTTGTTTCGTTATAATAATTTTTATATTGTTTTATGCTATTATTTTATGTTTAATATTCCACTTTTGTCTAATTTAAAATTTACATATTAAATGGAAAATTATTGTCAAAATATGACGACTTTTGTTGTTATTTGATAATGTATGAATGTATAAATACAAAATCATGTTATCATCTATATGTGTATGTATGGCTCATTAAAATATTTGTAAAAAACCGAACCAACCGAACCGAACCAAACCGCATTAGTTTGGTTTGGTTTGGTTCGGATTTTTTTAAAAGCCAACCGAACCAAACCAAACCGCACTATTTTTTCTCTTGCGGTTCGGATGATTTTTTTCGTCAAAACCGCCCAAACCGCACCGCGAGCACCCCTACTTGCTATGCCTTTTCCCTTCCGGGAAGATTTATAACTTCGTCCGGGGTAGACAGGTCTACCAGCTACAACCATGAAGCTGAGGTTATCGTGTTGGAAGGTCTTCTTCCAAGGATGAAGCTTGACTCGGGTAGGGACTGCTAAGTCCGCTACTTTGGTTTGGAAACCTCCAGAGGTGCCGAAGGATCATACGCTTCACAGAAGGAAGAGATAGAATCCAGCTTTTGTTAGTTATCAGGAGTGTAAGTTCCCAACATCGCTCCGGTTGGAATTAGAGAAACAAAGTTTGTTTCGGTATGAGAAAATAACCAATCCGAATAAGGGATAAGTCAGGCGTGTACAGACTATGGCATCGTTAAGCCATTTTAATTAAGTGTGAAATGTTTTGTTTCAAAGTAGCTAAGGGAAGTTTTGTCGGAGACCTTATCTTTGGTCATATAGCCGTGTGATAAGTCTGGTACTCTATTAAGAATAAGAAAAGAATAAAATTCCCTGATCGTCTGTCATATGTGCTGCCCATATCCTGAGCCTGCTTAGAAGGGACTCCATAACGGAGATCTTCTTTGACACGCGGGCCTAGTTTCCACCAACCCAGATGTACCCCCGATTAAGTGATGACACTGACGGTACTATCCTTCCTTTTTTTTTCTTAGGGCCGGATGCTTAGTTTCCTTCTAACTTAGTACTGATCTTTATTGTCCGATTTGCTTTCTTAGTGCTGACACCCTCGTATGCCGATCTTACAAGGAAGCGACAGAAGAACCTATTTGACAGTAATCTATCAGGAACTTCAGAAAAAGACTAGAAAGTAAGGAACAAAGTGCTCGACCGAATGGGATAAGATGGGAAGTAGTACGCCCGGTTCACCAGGTTCTACCACTGCAGGGCCCAATCATTCTCAAAAGAAGAGTTTGATCCTAGCTCAGAAGGAACACTAGCTATATGCTTAACACATGCAAGTCGAACGTTGTTTTCGGGACAAATGTCACAGAAGTCAGAGAAAAAGCTTTTGAAACACTAACTAGAAAAAAGAAAAATAGAAGAAAACCCAATACAAAATGAGCGCTAATAGAAGAGTTATTTTTTTTAATTTGTCAATCAATAGTGCAGGCATGTGTGGGACGCAGAGGAAAAGCAGTTCTAAAGTTGAGTTAAGACAGCAAGCAAATTTTATCAGAAATCAACCATAGTTCAACCAAACCCTTGTCTGCACCCTATGGAGCCGCATTTAAGAACTTGAACCAGCCCAGTCATGTCAACAGTAGCCAAGTACATGAAACTCGAACAAAATAAAGAAAGCCAACCAATTGGAGTCTCACCCTAGTCATGATCCTGAACTTCTAACCCTCAGGTAGCCAAGAAGCCAGAGTTTATCCTCTTCATAAGACACAACTGTGCCATAGAATACAAAAACTAAAGTTTACCAAAAAACCTTTATCCAACCTATCCTTCGTCTCCTTTTAACCTTGTCCAAGACCCTTCTTTCTTATCCAAGCCCGTGTTCGTCGCATTGGACTAACTGGCTACTTCTAGCAGCTAATCAGTCAAAGTCAAATCTGTTAATTCAATATCTTTCTCGCCTTATCATGCTAACAGCCTATGAATGTGCTTTTGTCGGAAATCATCTTAAATCTTCGATTCCTAGTGCGCTGATTCGAGAACAAGCGAGACTGCCACGCTTCCTGCTGCTCCTGCTAATGTTATTGCTACCTCCTCCTTTGCTCCTTCGATACGTGCCCGGTCGAAATGTGTTTTTGTTTTCTATTCTTCCTGAAACAGCTTTGAGGCCTTGTTAGTTGCTTTCACTAGCAGCGCTTATGCTAGAAGCACTCGTAGGTTAAAGAACGGTAAGATTGGCTGGGCTTATTCTTGAATGCGCAGGGATTAAGAAGACTGCTGCCATTCCATTCAAGTAATGCAATAGTGAATGTCCGATCAATAGCAATAGTGCTGTGGCACTTCTTTATGACTTTCCTGTTGAGCATAACTTCTGGAGGATTTGATATGGATGTAACTTGCTCTAGATCATAAGTTTCCTAATCGAATAGGATAGGGTGCAGGCCAACTCGAAATAGAAAGAGCCCTTTCCTTTAGTAGGACGGCACGAGTGAGCTTATTAAAGCGTGAGTCCTAGAGGAGGATCAAGGGGGTCAGATCCCCGGGTGGGATAAATTAGGTCTTTGTTATTACAAGGGAAAGCGGTAAACTATGGGTTTAAACTAAGGTACCGCGCCCTAAGATAAGGCACAGTCAAAGCAGGGACTTAGAGAGTAGCATCCGATTGTGGGCATCTTTCGATTGAGTAGGTCAGGAAAGAGACGACAGGCGATTATCCCCAACAGCGGAAACGCCGCTATTCCCGAGTAGTCGTAGTTAGCCGGAATAAGAGGTTTCGCGGGGCTACCTACTTTTTGGCTAAGAAAGACTTGCCTAGTTGGAACTCTTCTCTGCCGACTCTTGAGGCGTACTACAGATCAATGCGTTCTTGCCCGCTTGGTACTTTTTATCCGAAGATCCCGAGCCCCTTATTCAACCTCTTTGGTCGCTACCGATTACTTAACCAAATGGGTCGAAACTGAGCCATATAAGGTCTGTCTTCCCGGTTTTCCCAGACGCGAGTCGAGTCATCTTCTTCATTAGGCTTCCTTCTCGCAGTCGAAGCGGTAGCGGTACTGGAACGAGTTCCCTATTCGATTTGGTTTCATTCCACCAGTCCGATAGCACTAGGTCAAAGGGCTTAACTTCGGAACCTTTTCTTGCCCGTGGGCATTAAATTAACCCTGAGGTGACTCAATCCCTAGCATCCCTTTCTACCCCCCGACTTTATTAACTTCGCGATAAACGCAATAGCCAGCAGGTCAAAGCCTTTTTTGGGGTCCAAGGGCCCCCTACTACCCAATTCCTGTCTTCGGAACTACGGGGATAGGTTACTTTCTGCGATGGCCCTCCACCTCGTTGGGAAAAGTGAAAGGAAATAACAAGCCCTAAACTAAATACCAACTAGCAGCTTATCAACCACCTAACACAGACTCATGTTGGCGATGCCATGGTCAAGTAAGAGAACGAGCCATTCATCATAAGTAGTATTTTAGTATAGAAGAGAGGCATTATGAGCCTACTACTATGACTACATGCGCATCTAGTGCAGTGGCTTGGAAGCAAGCTACCTTGAACATCTTCCGAACTTATCTAGAATTTACTGATCAAACGCAGTAGGGGCGGACTGCTCTTCATTCAGCCACGCCACAGTGACCCCCGAAGCGATCTTCTTTTAGTTGCGGGACGAAATCCGGCAGCCGCTGGCTCTGAATAACCAGCCCGTTAATAAGTTAAATTCTTCCATAACATAACGGGGCGGGGTTGCGCGCGAGCCAAGTTACGGAGGTGCACAAGAGTACTTCGCGCCACAACCATCTCTTTTTTATAAGTTCTACGGACCGATGCATGCTGCTTCATCTGGGAGAAAAGAATCATAGATATGCCGGTCATTAGAAGGAAGAACCGCCATAAAAAGATTCCTAGTGTATCATCTGTAGCAAAACTATGAACGGAAGCTAGCAATCTGGACCGTATTGAAAAGGTTCCTGAGACACATCATGGAAGAGTAACAATATTAAGAAACGAGATCCAAGAATGAAGAAGGGGTAGAATTACGGAATCAATACGAGCTGTGGCTAATACCCAAGGCATAAAAGAAGCATTTTCTACGGGATCCCGAAACCACCAGCCACCCCGACCTAATTCATGATGAGCCCACCAAGTTCCTGGCATGATGCCCACGGTTAAAAACCAACGACATGTCAAGATCCAAATTCGAATCTGTTTCTGGTCCTAGTCAGATACCACTGTGTTCGCGCCGGCGCTCCAACAAAGAGGCGAAGTAGTGGTCTCTTTCTGTTCATTACAAACGACACGCTTCGCCTGCTCCCTCCCCGTGTCCACTAGCGCTCCTGTCCAGAGCGAAGAGAAGGCGAAAAAAGCGCCGCCAAAGCAGCATGAGCAGGCTTCTATTGCTACGCAACATGAGTGATGGATAGCATTTTGCGACCACATGTTTTAATTTAATGGTAAAAAGCTCGCTTGTTATACGGGATCCGACGCATCCAGCAGAGCGAAGCAGCGTTCCCTTCTTTTCGGCGGCATCCTTCTGCATTGGCGGCGAGTGGAGTGCCACAATCTGTCATACCCCAATTTTTGACCCTAAGATCATACATCGATTGCATTCAATCATCAATCAAGAGCACCGTTGTGGAGTTTCATCTTTGATACTGTGATTATCTCTGAGGGGAATTATCGAGCATTTATAGCCTTTTTATTTGTTTATACTAACCAAAAATCAAAAATATATGTTTTGTCTCTTTTGTTTATATTTTACAGGTGAAAGATCGGGCAAAAATCAAAACAGTGCAAGAAAACAATTTTTTGAAAATTTGAAGATGGAAATCGATTTACCCCTGTGGGAAATCGATTTCCTGTGCGCAAAATTCAAATAAATATAAGGAGGGAAGCTTGACATCATTTTGGCACCTTTTTATTTGATCATTTTATCAATTTTCCACCTCATCAAAATTAACTCATTCATTAAACCCACTTTAACCTCATTTTACCATTTTTACCATTTAATTGCCACTTTAATCACCAATTAAACACAAGTTAATCACCAAACACAAAAAGACCAATTTGCCACTACTCTTGCTCCAATTCTATAAATAGAGCCCTCTACTCTCTCATTTCTCAAGCTTGGAGAGCCAAAAAATTGCTTGCAAATTCATTTCTCACCCTTTCCAAAACCCTCACCCAAAGTTTATTTTCATAAGATTAGTGAGATTCACCTTGAATCTTGCTAATTTTGAACTAAGCCTCCTACATTTCTCTCTTTTCTTTGGTTGTTCATCTCCATATTTGAAGGATCTACACTTTGTGCTTGTTCTTGAAGCTACTTCACCACTTTAATTCAAGAATTGGTAAATTTCTCAATTCTAAGATGTAGATCTTTGTTGCTTGTGTTCAATGCATCTTTGATGATATATTGGTGCTATTTGATGGTGATTTGATGGAAAATTCATGCTCCAATGGATATGTGATCATAAGGTGTTTGTATGTTTGCTTAAGTCAAGTTTTATGCCTCCTAATGCTGATTTTTTGAATGCTGCGTGCAGGAAATCGATTTCCCTCTGTAGGAAATCGATTTCCACCTTATTTTTTTTCAAAAATTTGTACTCTGGGCTCAGGAAATCGATTTCCTACAGAGGTAAATCGATTTCCTGCTGGCAGAATGTGTTTTTTTGCCTTTTTTATGCTTGTTTTGGCTTCCTACTTCCTCCACTTCATTAATATCATTGGATCTAGGATGTTGATAGGTTTGAAATGACCTAATCCATAATATTAGATGAATGATATTAATGATAGTGTGAGTTGATTATCTTTTGTGAATTTTATTCTTCTTCCTCCATTTCATTAATATCATTGGATCTAGGATGTTGATAGGTTTGAAAGAACCAAATCCATAATATTAGATGAATGATATTAATGATAGTGTGAGTTGATTATCTTTATGCATTTTATCTTCTCCTTCTCCTTTTTTTCTTTTGATCGATGAAAGTCTTAATACTTTGAGAATTCTTATGGATTCTTAGTAAAGACTAGATCGTTACCTATTTTCTTTTCGTGCGGTATTGCTTTCGGAAGGCGATCTACATATCGTTCTTCTCGCATGCATTGGCACATAAATTTTTGACCGGCCTCGTTGTAGGGTGATTTCTACATAAATCACTTGGCGATCTGCTTAACATAGCGCAATATTTCGTGTCCCGAATAAAAAAGATTAAACATGGAAGAGAATTGTATGCGGTTGATTTAAGACTTGTGGAGGTTTTTATCGTGTAGTCGCTATGATTTTATCAAGCTTCTGATAAACCCCATTGAATTTAAATCCGAGTACATCATTCACTCACCATAGATCTTCCTACTAACTTTGATAACATACTTGGCAAGTTTCAAGATGGTTATCTTTAACACTTAACAACTAACTTTAATTTCCGCACCTTTACTATACCGCTCTTTATATTACCGCTCTTTATATTTCTTGCTTTATCGCTTTACTTTATCATTTCATCATATTTACTTTCCGTCATTTTCTCTTTGTCCACTTGGACATATGTTTATGCTTCTGTTATTTTTCTTTTGTCCACTTGGACCGTACTTTATTTTTTCGCTAAAACACTAATAAATAACCAAAAAATCTAAAAAATACATAAGGTTCTCTTTGGACTATCGGTTACTATCCCTAGCACTTTGGAGATTCGGACTTATGGACCTAGTACCTCTGGACTCATTCTATTACTATCCTGTGATTGTTCTGTCTGTCTGGCATTGTTCTGTTGTATGTTTATGTGTGCAGGTATTTCCTTGAAAGCCCTTGATGGTTAATTCCAAGGCATGGATATAAGGATTTTACCCAAAAACAGTCGTTACTCTGCCCGATTTTCGTCAGAATTTTAATGTGCTTAATGCAAAGTGGTGCTAAGACAATAAGTTCATCTGGATCCCCAAGTGTTAATGTGTTGGTATTGATAAATCCAAAGGATGGGAAAACTACCTTGGCTCTTAATGTCAAGTGTTGGCTTCTTATTTGGTTAGACCGTTTCTTTCCTTAGCTTTTATTTTGTGCACTAGGTTAGCCTCTTCATCTCCTCCTACTTCTTAGATTTTCAAAATCTTCTCCCTTTTTCCAAAATATTCTTATGTTTGCAATCTTTTCAAAACTTTTTTTTCTTAAAAATATCTTTCGCCCTTAGTGGCTTTTCTTCAAAAGTTTAGACACCGTTAATTGTCGAAACGAGTGGTTATACCCCACGATTTTGAAATTGATTGATAATAACGAGATCTTTTCCGCGTGAGAGAGCTAGTGGCATACTCGTTGATTTTATCCGAGTTGGAGCCCTTCTTTCATTTGCGATGCAAAGAACTTGTTTGTTCTCATGCTCAAGATCAATGGCTGAGTATTTCTCTCTAACGACAACAAAGTGTTTATTCGTTTTTAAAACGTTTTTCCCAAAAGCGGAACTACATTAGCTCTGACTTCTCCATTGCACCGAGGAGGTATGTAGGCCCGAAGCTTAACGCTTTGCCGGGCTTATTTTAAAAATAAAACAAACTCTTTTTTAGCACACACACAGATTTTCAAAAAGGTTCCCGTGGAGTACCACGGATATGAGGGGTGCTTTAAACCTTCCCCTCATATAATCAACACCCGTAAATGAGATCTCTTTCTTGTTTTAAAAACAAAACTTTGGGTTTTACGTTCTTTTCCCTTTTCCTTTGAAAAAATAAAGCGCGGTGGCGATTTCAAACGAAATATTGATTCGAGTCAATCCCATGGCTTCGATATCAGATTTTCCCCGCTACAGAAAAATGGCGACTTCACTGGGGATCCAGTTTTAAGTGTGTTAAGCCTATTTTTGTTTATCTGTGTGTTTTTATCTGTATATATTGTTGTGTGCTTTGTGTGTTTATTTTCTTTCTTTTTTTTTCTTTTTTGGTGCTCGATGGTTCCTCTGTGATGAGATAAAGTTCTAACCCGAACTTTGGTGAGTAACTTGAGATAGGAGGTGGTAAGACCAATAGTCGCATGTCAGGAGCAATCCTTAGCATGAGCGTCATATGGTGGAACCCCAATCAGTGGAGGCCTCATGGAAGGTAGTAGAGGTTGTTACGAATCATCGTGATAACGCTATTACTTTCAATAGTGAGTGTCCGTAGAAGCTGAATAGCCTAGAACCTTTTTAACCAATCTAAGCCTTTTTAGGATGTAGTGTAGAAACAATATCAAGTACCAATTTGAGCTTGTTGTCATGCGATGCTACGCTCAGACGAGGTCTTTTTAGGCATATTATTGGCGCCCATGAGCAATTGTGCGTGCCGGTAGTATCCGATAGAAGATTGAAAACTCTGGGAACCTTTGTAGAACCCGTTCGGCAGGTACAAAATTCCCTAGTTCATACCTTTGTGGGTGGTTCTTAACCTTGACTCCATGCTCGTGACGTCGAACCTTTGAACCCTGTTTGTGTGACCGTGTGTGATCTTGATTGTGATTGATGCATAAACCATGCATCCATGCATTCATTTGATTTCCAAGGAACTCATAGGTCTTTCTTTGTAAACATCATAAGTTTCATCAAACTCAATGGATCTTGGGTGTTGATGGGGTGAAAACTCTAATCCACCAAAATGGATGATTGATCTTGATGATAACTTGATCAAAGTTTTGATCCAATATAGGATTTACCTCCTTCATGTTTTGATGTTTACAAAGTAATAACTTGAATTCTTTGAAAATCAAATAAATAAATAAAAAAAACAGCAATCGCATCATTTGCATACATACATCCAGGTTGTCCAAGAAACTTATCCTTACCTGTATCCATCTTCAGAGTTGTCTGTCTACTGCCAAGCTGATTCCTCCACACAAGTACGGAACTAGAGCTGCTGTTAGACAAAGAATGGCAGATCAAGAGAAACATAACATGGAAGTCAGAATGGAAATTGATGAGTTGAAATCAGGCATGATTAAGCTTACCGAGATGATGCAAGTGTTGATGGCTAGGACTGATCCCCCTCAGAGGACTGTTATTTCCGAAGTCTCCACTGTTGTTGTTGATCCTTTACAGGTTCAGAAGCCACCTTCTACTTGGCCAGAATTTGGGTTACCTGAGAATTTCTCTCCAACATATGTCAATGCTTCTATGGTGGGTCAAACTTCGAGGCAGATATTCCAACCTCCGGTCTTTTCTGAACTTCCACCTGTTGTTCATACTACCGCTCAAGCTGTTCCAGTTCGCTATGACAATCCTCTCTATGATTACCGTTCTATTGGTTCTGGAAGTGTTAGTCAAGGAGATTGTGGTGAAGTCGAAGAAGTCCGTGAGCAATATCAGGCATTGGAAAAGAGGCTAAGAGCCATGGAAGGAAGCAATTTCTTTAGTGTGAATGCTGATAATATGGGTCTTGTTTCAAATCTTGTCATGCCGTCCAAGTTCAAAGTTCCCGAGTTTGAGAAGTACAAGGGGCATACTTGTCCAAGGAGTCATTTGACCATGTACTACAGAAAGATGACTGCTTACACCAACAACCAGAATTTGCTCGTTCATTGCTTTCAAGACAGTTTAAGTGGAGCTTCGTTGAAGTGGTACATGAGTTTGGAAAAGGGTTGTGTTCAAAACTTCCAAGATTTAGCTGATGCATTCATGAAACAATACAAGTATAATCTGGATATGGCACCTGACCGTCGTCAATTTCAGAACATGGCTCAGAAGGAAAAGGAATCTTTCAAAGAATATGCTCAACGTTGGAGAGAATTGGCTTCCCAAGTTGAACCACCTCTGGCTGAGAAAGAATTGACTGGAATGTTCATGGATACTCTCTCCCCTTTCTACTGGGAGAAAATGATTGGAAGTGTGTCCTCAAATTTTACAGACTTGGTTACTATTGGCCAGAGACTCGAAGAAGGAATCAAGAATGGGAAAGTTGCTAATGTTGATGAATCCTCTGGTGGATCGAAGAAACCTTATGGAAACTTCCACAAGAAGAAAGAGAATGAGACCAATGTTGTGTCTGATGACAGAAGGGGATCTCGTCGTAGACCTCAAAATGGTGATCAACCTTATGTAGCTGATGTTGCTCCTGTGCAAGTTCAAGCTGTTAAGCGGAATCAAATTCGTAATAGGGTCGACTTTGATCCTATCCCCATGACTTATACGGAACTGTATCCTGCTTTGGTCCAAAAAGGGTTGATTACAACAAGAGCTATGCCGCCTCCTCGAAATTCTCTCCCTGATGGTTTCAGATCTGATCTTCATTGTCCTTTCCATCAAGGTGCAGCAGGCCATGATTTGGAAAGATGCTTCCCTCTAAAGGAAAGGGTTCAAGAGTTGGTGAGATCAAAGATGCTCTCTTTCAAGGATATGGGTCCTAATGTTGTCACTAATCCTTTGCCAGATCAAAGTGGCTGACGATAAGTCAAAGCCCAATTTTCCTAAAGCCAAGTGTTTCAGACGAGATAGCTCATCTTTGTTGCTGATTAGTCACTAGGCCTTGATTCTGTACTGTTTGTATTTCCTTTATTGTGCTGTTTACTTTTAGACTTTGTTTGTTTCTGAATGGTGATTTTAATGAAATGAGCATTGCATATTTTGAATTCATTAACATCCACTGTGTTTATGTTTATACCTTCTTTTACAAAACTTTTTCTTCCATTTTCTTTCTCTATCAAATTTGTGTTTTATGCAAAGATTGGAGGGAGGATGATGACAACGAAATACCCAAGTTGTTGAACTGTATGCTTTCAAATAAAACTCTGCTGATGATGTACAGGCATTGTTTCAATTCCCAAACACTGGAGAAATAAGGAAGTTAATCCCTTGTCAACCCCTCTGAGCCTTCGAAGTTGGTGTTTCTTTCTATATGAAAAAACCCGCATTTTAAACCTGGGGCAGGGTAGTTCTCAATTAATTTGGCTATGCATTCTATTTTAAGAGAATCATTCAGTACACCTTTCAATAAAGGTTTCAATCGCAAGCTTTCCTCCGCATACATCAAAGAAATATTGGAGATGCCAATCAAAAGCCAATGATAGTTTATCAATCATTAAGCAAGGCAGTCACTATCTTTCAAAAAAATGTATCAAAAAATATATATATACAAAGAAAAGCCTGCTAAGTCAAAACCAAAAACGACTTAGGCAAAAATAAAGGCATCCCGCTGACTGCAAGTACAAAAATAAACAATTCAGGCAAAAGTTAGGGATATATAAAAAGAAAAGATGAAAAAGAGAAGTCTATAAATTCCTGAACAACACAATGTTGTGACTACCAAAAGGAAGAAGTGACTGCCATCTCAAAAGTTCTCTTTGCTTGTGAACTATCATCATTATCAAAGGTGCAATTCCAGAAGCCTCTTGGGACCTGAATGCATAAGTTGAATTAACTGAGTTTTAGGACTGGAGATCATCACGAAGATGGGGTGGGAACAATCAAATTTTGAGCCTTATATCCTTTGTTTCTTAAACCATGAACCAGGCCATGTTACAACCTATGAAAGACCTAATTGAGGCAAGGTTTGTTTGAAAGCATACTACAACAAGGTTGCGTGAGCTGACTCCCATGAGATTTTCCAATCATTTGTTTGATATCATGCCTTTGCTTTATCTTTCACTTTGAATGTCTTAACCTTTATGTCTTGACCAGTGATTCCATTTGCTTTACATCAATAGCATCTTTCCAAAAATGATTTTGATTTCAAAAATATTCTTTGAGCATTGCATTAAAATTACCATTCTTGAATGAACATTTTATTTTCAAGTAGGCACTCATTTTTCAGGAAGTTCAAACAGTCGAGAAACTTGATCAGTGATCCTATCAGGGGCACGTTATTTCAAGATCCTGTTGTTCATTCAAGATTTGTTTATCAGAATACCATTTCAAGACTTGTAATGGGGCAAGCCATCCCAACAATCATTTAAGAACTGAAGCCATGATCAGTTCATCCCCAATACATTCCAGCTGAAGCCATGATCAGTTAACTTGCAACAATTAGTGAATCAGGGGCAATCTTCTTCAGCAATCCCCAAGCAGTTTTATCAGCCCTTCTCAAAGGATCATTGTTTTGATACAGTTACCAGTGTAATAGAAGTATGTCCAAGCATCTTCTTCTTAAGCAGAATTGGCAGAGTTCTCGTGTTGAGAAATCAGAGTTTTAATCATGCCTCACAAAAGAGTCTACCTCAGTTGTAACAAACAATTGCATTGCATTGATCATATATCATGCATAGAAAAATTCAACATCATGCATTGAAACAAATTTCATACTCATTTGCATTTTTCGAGGTTCTGTTGCTATCAACATCTTCACCTTGAGAGCAAAATCCAACTTACTTGGCACCTATCCAAAACAGATACTTGTTTGTCTTGTCCGTCTAGTGTTGTTCCTAGATGTATCCCCTCTTCTTTTAGTGTCATTCCTGAAAGACTTTAATCATGTTTTATCTTGATTGTCTCTGATCATGCTTTATCCTGATCACTTACACCATGTTTTATCTTGTTTCCCTTCAATCATGTTTTATCTTGATTGTCTCTAATCATGCTTTATCCTGATCACTTTCGACCGTGTTTTATCTTGGTTACCTACAATCATGTTTTATCTTGATTGTCATTTGATGTTGCTTCGTCCATACTTTATCTTGAACGTCTCTGATATATTCTTCCCAAAGTTCAAAATCATGCTTTACCTTGATTGACCTTGGTGTTATCTAATCATGTTTTACCTTGATGGACCTGTGATGATTATCCAATCATGTTTTACCTTGATTGTCCGTTGATGATTATCCAATCATGTTTTACCTTGATTGTCCTTTGATGATATCCAATCACGTTTTACCTTGATTGTCATTTGATGTTATCCAATCATGTTTTACCTTGATTATCCCTGTGATGACATCTAATCATGTTTTACCTTGATGGACCTGTGATGATTATCCAATCATGTTTTACCTTGATTGTCCGTTGATGATTATCCAATCATGTTTTACCTTGATTGCCCTTTGACGATATCCAATCATGTTTTACCTTGGTTGTCATTTGATGTTGTCCAATCATGTTTTACCTTGATATTCATTTTGATGTAGCCACATTCATGTAGGCCTCAGATATTCTCTTCTCGAAGTGCAATCATGTTTTATCTTGAAAGCTTCTGTTGACTGTCTCTTTGTCCTATGGAATCCAAGTTTTATCCCTGGATGACGCATACCTTTTCCCCCAGTGGAATCCTTTCTTATCTCCCCAGTGGTGTTATACTCCTCTCTATTCCATAATCATACTTGATGCATCCATTAACATCGCATTATACCTTAGGTTCAAAAATTGTGTGTTTTATATTTAAGTCTCTTCAATTACGTCGAGCTGAGGATTTTAACCCTCACATCTCCGGATAGAAGAAACTTAAATAGGGGCATCTGTCATACCCCAATTTTTGACCCTAAGATCATACATCGATTGCATTCAATCATCAATCAAGAGCACCGTTGTGGAGTTTCATCTTTGATACTGTGATTATCTCTGAGGGGAATTATCGAGCATTTATAGCCTTTTTATTTGTTTATACTAACCAAAAATCAAAAATATATGTTTTGTCTCTTTTGTTTATATTTTACAGGTGAAAGATCGGGCAAAAATCAAAACAGTGCAAGAAAACAATTTTTTGAAAATTTGAAGATGGAAATCGATTTACCCCTGTGGGAAATCGATTTCCTGTGCGCAAAATTCAAATAAATATAAGTAGGGAAGCTTGACATCATTTTGGCACCTTTTTATATGATCATTTTATCAATTTTCCACCTCATCAAAATTAACTCATTCATTAAACCCACTTTAACCTCATTTTACCATTTTTACCATTTAATTGCCACTTTAATCACCAATTAAACACAAGTTAATCACCAAACACAAAAAGACCAATTTGCCACTACTCTTGCTCCAATTCTATAAATAGAGCCCTCTACTCTCTCGTTTCTCAAGCTTGGAGAGCCAAAAAATTGCTTGCAAATTCATTTCTCACCCTTTCCAAAACCCTCACCCAAAGTTTATTTTCATAAGATTAGTGAGATTCACCTTGAATCTTGCTAATTTTGAACTAAGCCTCCTACATTTCTCTCTTTTCTTTGGTTGTTCATCTCCATATTTGAAGGATCTACACTTTGTGCTTGTTCTTGAAGCTACTTCACCACTTTAATTCAAGAATTGGTAAATTTCTCAATTCTAAGATGTAGATCTTTGTTGCTTGTGTTCAATGCATCTTTGATGATATATTGGTGCTATTTGATGGTGATTTGATGGAAAATTCGTGCTCCAATGGATATGTGATCATAAGGTGTTTGTATGTTTGCTTAAGTCAAGTTTTATGCCTCCTAATGCTGATTTTTTGAATGCTGCGTGCAGGAAATCGATTTCCCTCTGTAGGAAATCGATTTCCACCTTATTTTTTTTCAAAAATTTGTACTCTGGGCTCAGGAAATCGATTTCCTACAGAGGTAAATCGATTTCCTGCTGGCAGAATGTGTTTTTTTTGCCTTTTTTATGCTTGTTTTGGCTTCCTACTTCCTCCACTTCATTAATATCATTGGATCTAGGATGTTGATAGGTTTGAAATGACCTAATCCATAATATTAGATGAATGATATTAATGATAGTGTGAGTTGATTATCTTTTGTGAATTTTATTCTTCTTCCTCCATTTCATTAATATCATTGGATCTAGGATGTTGATAGGTTTGAAAGAAACAAATCCATAATATTAGATGAATGATATTAATGATAGTGTGAGTTGATTATCTTTATGCATTTTATCTTCTCCTTCTCCTTTTTTTCTTTTGATCGATGAAAGTCTTAATACTTTGAGAATTCTTATGGATTATTAGTAAAGACTAGATCGTTACCTATTTTCTTTTCGTGCGGTATTGCTTTCGGAAGGCGATCTACATATCGTTCTTCTCGCATGCATTGGCACATAAATTTTTGACCGGCCTCGTTGTAGGGTGATTTCTACATAAATCACTTGGCGATCTGCTTAACATAGCGCAATATTTCGTGTCCCGAATAAAAAAGATTAAACATGGAAGAGAATTGTATGCGGTTGATTTAAGACTTGTGGAGGTTTTTATCGTGTAGTCGCTATGATTTTATCAAGCTTCTGATAAACCCCATTGAATTTAAATCCGAGTACATCATTCACTCACCATAGATCTTCCTACTAACTTTGATAACATACTTGGCAAGTTTCAAGATGGTTATCTTTAACACTTAACAACTAACTTTAATTTCCGCACCTTTACTATACCGCTCTTTATATTTCTTGCTTTATCGCTTTACTTTATCATTTCATCATATTTACTTTCCGTCATTTTCTCTTTGTCCACTTGGACATATGTTTATGCTTCTGTTATTTTTCTTTTGTCCACTTGGACCGTACTTTATTTTTTCGCTAAAACACTAATAAATAACCAAAAAATCTAAAAAATACATAAGGTTCTCTTTGGACTATCGGTTACTATCCCTAGCACTTTGGAGATTCGGACTTATGGACCTAGTACCTCTGGACTCATTCTATTACTATCCTGTGATTGTTCTGTCTGTCTGGCATTGTTCTGTTGTATGTTTATGTGTGCAGGTATTTCCTTGAATGCCCTTGATGGTTAATTCCAAGGCATGGATATAAGGATTTTACCCAAAAACAGTCGTTACTCTGCCCGATTTTCGTCAGAATTTTAATGTGCTTAATGCAAAGTGGTGCTAAGACAATAAGTTCATCTGGATCCCCAAGTGTTAATGTGTTGGTATTGATAAATCCAAAGGATGGGAAAACTACCTTGGCTCTTAATGTCAAGTGTTGGCTTCTTATTTGGTTAGACCGTTTCTTTCCTTAGCTTTTATTTTGTGCACTAGGTTAGCCTCTTCATCTCCTCCTACTTCTTAGATTTTCAAAATCTTCTCCCTTTTTCCAAAATATTCTTATGTTTGCAATCTTTTCAAAACTTTTTTTTCTTAAAAATATCTTTCGCCCTTAGTGGCTTTTCTTCAAAAGTTTAGACACCGTTAATTGTCGAAACGAGTGGTTATACCCCACGATTTTGAAATTGATTGATAATAACGAGATCTTTTCCGCGTGAGAGAGCTAGTGGCATACTCGTTGATTTTATCCGAGTTGGAGCCCTTCTTTCATTTGCGATGCAAAGAACTTGTTTGTTCTCATGCTCAAGATCAATGGCTGAGTATTTCTCTCTAACGACAACAAAGTGTTTATTCGTTTTTAAAACGTTTTTCCCAAAAACGGAACTACATTAGCTCTGACTTCTCCATTGCACCGAGGAGGTATGTAGGCCCGAAGCTTAACGCTTTGCCGAGCTTATTTTAAAAATAAAACAAACTCTTTTTTAGCACACACACACAGATTTTCAAAAAGGTTCCCGTGGAGTACCACGGATATGAGGGGTGCTTTAAACCTTCCCCTCATATAATCAACACCCGTACCTGAGATCTCTTTCTTGTTTTAAAAACAAAACTTTGGGTTTTACGTTCTTTTCCCTTTTCCTTTGAAAAAATAAAGCGCGGTGGCGATTTCAAACGAAATATTGATTCGAGTCAATCCCATGGCTTCGATATCAGATTTTCCCCGCTACACAATCCCATTAAGAATTTTTTATCTGCATAATCCAAATCCCATAGCACTGGCGACGTCTCCGGCATAAATGCAAGGAGGATGTATAGCTGATATAGGATCTTGTGGAACAGGATTTGATTCTGTAAACGGTTCGGTACGAACGAAGAAATTTCGAACAAAAGGATCGGAACTCGCTGATAGGAAAGGAGAGAAAAACAAAGCAATGCCAAGAGCTCCGTCAATCCGCTGTTCATCGATAGACGAAGCTCTCTCTTTATCATATCGTGCCAGATGCAACAAAGGATGAGTCTTTCTTTTTCCTTCTCGCGAACCACGGGAGCGCCTAGCACCCAGAGGAGCAAAGCTATATATCCTTTCAGTGTAAAGCGGCGCATAAAAAAGGGCTGGCCCGTCAAACGTCCAGTTCCTTCGCGAACGAAGTTTAGAATTAACAAGGGTTCGTAGAACGAAGGGAGTGTACAACTGGGGCGCATCCCCTATTTTTTGTTCGTAACGAGGGAGAGATAGAATGGAGTTCTTCACGAAGTTCGAGACAAAGTAATACAAAAATTCTCTATGGCCTCCTCGTTTTGAGACATTACGACTTTGGGGTTGACCCCGGTAACAAAGAAGGAATCCATAAAAACGTGGGATCCGACACCATGATAAAATACTACCCTCATGATTAGACCATGTCCCTGAGATTTGATAAAAGAAAGGTGCATTAGCGGTTAATACGCTGTAAATTGATAAGTTATTAGGAATATGACGGAACAAAAGACCGAGGAAAGAAAGAAGAATGCACCAAAATGCAGGTGCTGCACCAAACGCAGGTGGTTGTTTCTTGTTGTAAGTGAATACAACGAAAAGACCCGGAAATAACGATAAATGAAAGAAATCATATATTATGTACATTTCGTGCTCTGCTCATTTATAAATTTCTGCTTTGTTATTCCCATCATCCGGTAACCACAGGATGATCCACAAGAAAGGTGGCAGGATTCGAACCTATGGCCCGCCCCTGACCTGCTGGGTTGGGTGGCCGGGTTAGCACCCCTCTAAGCCCCTGTACCCGAAACACATGCGCTGCGCTACCCAGCGCTACACCTTGTCTCCCCTACTCCTCTTCTGGTTATGCCATTAGCAATCGCGGGTAACCCCCGGGCCGGCCGCCCCTGACCTAATAAGATAAGAACTATTATCCTTATGACCAAACAGCGATAGTTTCACGATCCCGACCAACAACTTCTTGGGAATAGGGGCATCCAAGCTTGCCCAAACTAGACATTGTAACTGAAAGTCCTGCCTACTTGTAGGCTTAGGGTAGTCCTCGAAAACCTTCTTCTTTGACTGGCTTGGGAAAGACCCGTAGGCTATGGATCCCACTAATGGAATGGGACTATAACCATACTTCGTATAGGTTCAAGGACAATCAAGATTTAGGCTTGGAGTATCTAAGGCTTCATGGACCCAATTTTTAGGGCTTTTAAGGACGGACTCGCTAGTGTCCCAAGGATTGACCGGTGAAACTACTAACTAGATTGCTCTAAAATAAATATTTATTTTTCCACAGGACTGAATCCATAGAAACCTTGGCTTAGTGCCAGAACTGTAAGCAGCGGATGATTGGTATGCAGGATCGGTTGCAACGGTTTCACATTCATGTGAATCAAGAGATTGGCTTGAATTGAAAGGCTTTCCAACTAGCCATTGAACCTGAGAGTGCGATAAGTCCTTCTTCTTTGTCACCCCATTTCCCTTGGGACCAAGAACAAGCTCCAAAGAAGAAGAAGAGACTTAAAAAACTAGATGTGCTTGGTTGTGGACCTACAGAAAGGATGCATGCGAAAAAGACAAAAGATATCACAGGCTCTCTTCGGAGAGCGGTATACCGATAAAAGCGCTTTTTAAAGTAAAGAAAGAAGATAGGCTTAAGTCATCATCGAATAGGGCCTTTTAAAGAGCGTGACTCTTCTTTTTGAAAAAAGGTAAGACTCTATCTTTATATTATATACATAATTTTTAGTCTAGTTCGCCACAAGGAGGAAGCTAGCCTATGTTGAAGAAAGAAGTCAAGCTGCACGCAATCCACAACCAAAAGAGAAAAGCCACTCAAGGGCAGAGGGATCTGTCATACCCTAATTTTTGACCCCCCTGAGATGACATATCTTCAGGATTTTCATCAGGTCAAAGCAAGTACCCAGAGCAGTCACTTCTTCATCTGGCATTTAATCAAGGATGTTCAAAGACAAGAAAACTCAGGCAAATGATCAATCAATAGAAGGATTGGTCTCTAGCACAATCATAGGACTCAAAAGCTTCACTTTTATATTCACCTATGATTGATTAGACACCCAGTCATCTGAGTACAGGTTTACTCAGGTCACCAGACTAGGGTTTTTGAGCCTATCAAGGACTGAAATCAGGGATCACCTTTGGGAAACCCTAAAAAGCTCCAAGACATCTATTAAAGACTTCAATCATCTTCAAATGATCCATACAATAAGATCCACTGGACATCACACCTCAATTCAAGATCCACAGTCACCAATTTCATCTGGTCGACAATTAGGGTTTTTTAACCTAATTCATCTGGATAGTTGACTTTTAATCAGGGCATGGATCCAAAACACAAGACATGATTCAAGAACCTTTACTACCTCAATACAACCCATTTACATCACTCATTTGAGGAGAAGATCTTAATTCCACACAAAAGTCCAAAATCTCACTTTATCTAGAAAAAGTCAACTGTATGGGATCACCTTTGACTTTTAAGATTTTTGGTCAAACCATGACTTTCAAAGATCAATATCATCAATATATGGATATTAAAGTCATTTGACCAAAGAAATTCAAGAAGAATCATCAAGGAGCAAAAAGTCGGGAATTAGGGTTTTTGAGGGCATTGTGGGAACTCAAAATTTCACCTACACAACTCAAAAAACTTCCAACATGAAAGTTGTAGATCTTGCAAAATAAAACAACATCTTACAATGGAACTTTTTTCAAAAGATCAATCATTTAAGAGATTTGGAAATTTTGAAGTTTTAGGTCATAAATACTTAGAAAATTTTCTAAGTGTTTTTAACCTAGTTTTCTTCCAACTTTGGCCTCATTTTTCACAAATTTGCCAAAGGATTCTGAAGGGACCATAAACCAATGATTTGAAGTAGATGTTTAGGGCTTTCCAAATTGTGTTCAACTTTCTCCAAATTCATTTTGAGCTAAGAGTTATGCTTGTTCAAAGTTGGCCTCATGAAGTGAAATTATAGGTCATGCACAATTTGAAACTTTGCAATTTTGTGCATTTTGCTTCACTAAGTGATGCTACACGACCTCTAATGCATCTGAAAATATGCCATGCATCCAAATTCATCGTTGCATAAGGATTAGAGAAGATTCCCAAAAAACAAAGGCATGTGATTATGTAATGATTGCATTTTTGAATTTATGGCAAATGGTGAATCATCAAGGAATCTTACTCTAAGCCAATTAGAACTCTCCTCTGAATCAGAAATGTTCCCTTAGATCATACAAGATCAATGGTTGGGGAAGCTAGCCCGAAAATGCATCATTGCATTTGGGATCTTTTCAAATTTTCTTCATGGCTAAGAAACCAAACTCACTTCACTAAGCAAGCTCACTATGCACAATTACTCTGAACCAATTGCCTATAAATAGAGGGGTCTTTCTCATTCAAAAAACACACCAAAGCAACAAAATTCTTGCTTTCTCTCTTCTTTCTTCATACTTAAGGTTTTCAAAGGTTCTTTGGCAAGAAGACTCGGATTCTTCAAACCAGAGCTCTTCCTTTGGAATTAAGTATTCAAACACCTTAGGGGAGTCATTTAGAGGTGATCCAAACCTCTGAAACACTTCTGGGCGTGGAGAATCATCATCTTCACCTCTCACTTGGAGCTGTTGCAGTTGGGGTCGAGCAAGAAGTTCTGGGCAATTTCAATCCAAGCCAGGCATCTCAACACCTTCCAAAGGATTCATTGAAGCTATCTGGATCGTTACAACAGCTCTGTAACACCTTTTGATCAGAGATAAATCTCCATTTTTAAGGTAAGTCTCAAGAACTTCAAACTCTATAATTCACGCATGATAAATTAGAAATGAAGTTACCAATCGGTTTCTGCACCTTCATAGATCATTAGCCCTCAATCAATTGCATCATATCATGCATATAGAGTATTTCATGTTAAATTTCAATTTTAGGGTTCTTAGTGTTCATGCTTGCGAATTTTATGTTATAGTGAAAATAAATAAAAGTAAAGGACACCATCATGATCCTCGTTCAAAAACGAGCAAAATCCATGTTTATATCTTTTAGTTTGGTTGAGAAACGAAGGAGATAGCAAATTCAAAAATTTGAAGCTTGAGGTTGAAGATGAAGATGGTGGCGCCATTTTTTGAATTTCCCAGATTTGAGTTTATTTTATTTTGAATGATGGGTGTGTTATCTACGAATTCATCGTAGTGTCCCAATGGTTACAGCGCGCGTCCAAAAGCCTTGCCTTCCCTTAGGTCTGGGGTTCGATCCCCCCCTCAGACCTTTTGTTCATTTATTTTCTTTTTAGCTCATTCATTGCTTTGTTCTACATATAATCATATGGGCTCCCTTCTTAAACAAGCCACGCGCGTGGCCCAGATGGTATTTGTTTTTTTTGGTAATCTATAGGGCGTGGGTTCAAGCCTTGAAGGAGACAAACCCAAATTTTTTATCACTATTTTCCTTTGTTTTATTCACAAACTTCACATAATTATTTAACCTATCAAATTAATCCATTTTCACTTCATTTTTCACACACTTGTTATTTAATATACCTATTTTATGAATAATCAAAAAAATCATAAAAATATTATTTATTTCATGTATTTTAATTAGGTTTAAAATAGTATGTTTTAAGTGTTTTCTTAAATACTTTAAAATATATATTTTTATTTTGTTTTAACCTAATTACTTTGTGAATAATTTTATGATAAAACCCTAATTATTTAGGTCTTAATTAGGTATAGATTTCATCTTTGCCTTAACTAAGTTGACTTTTGTCAATATTCAAAATTGTTTTCAATCTCTGATTAAACAGATGATTAAGGTTTTCAAACAACAAAACCTTATATCATTTCAATCATTTTCAATTGTTTCTCATAAACAGTAAATCATTTTTAAGTGGGCCTCTAATAGAGTGTAAGTCCCAACACCTTCTTCTCTTCTTAGCTTGTTTTGAAAACTGTATTTTCAAAGTCTTCTTTCTGTTTTCAAAACATTCTTCTGGTATTTGAAGGGCATTATTCCCGATGAAACTCTTCAGATACCTATGTGACCTTTGTCCATCTTCACTTCTTCTGTTTTCAAAAAAAACCATTAACTGTTTATCATATATATTCAAATGTTATCCATCAACTGTTGGTGAGGCTTTGTACATACTTCTTCAAAGGCCTCCACTCCATCCAGGTTAGGCTTTACAAGCTTTCAATTTACAGTCTTTATTTAAATCACTGTCAAATATAAACTGTGCATATATTTGTTTAGAACTACGTCTGAGTGTAAACCTTAGGACAGTTAAACTATATATATATTAAAGGAATATGACCTAGGATTGAGAATGTCTTCCCGGTGAAGGCTCTTTCCTAATTAGAGATCTGTAGTTCAAACCCCCAAGATGAATTATTCCCGGTGAAACATCTTGGCAAAAACCTTAGAATCCAAAAAAAATAGGACACATCCACCCAAAGAGGAATTATTCCCGGTGAAACCTCTTACCCATTTGCTTAGAGCCAAAATAAGTTCAAAACTACATAGCTTTCTCTTGTGCTATAATAAGGACCCTCGATGACCCTCGATTAGCCTCCTCTTGGGCTTTGTACAAGGACCCACAGGCTTCTTAAAAGCATTTCCAGCTTCCTCTTGAGCTTGTATACAAGGACCCATCAGGTTTCTTATAAACATAGGAACAGGTCTTTAGTCACCTTTTAACATACACTGGTGAGTTTCTTCCAATTTAAACCAGACTTTAAAGAAGCTAAGTTTGTCTCAATTTTACATTGAGTACACCCTTTTGGAATGAGAGACATGGACAGTCTCTGTCACCCTTATCTTCGTCAATCTTCCTTAGCAGAGTCTAGGATCCATGTTTGCTTATCCTCAGTCAGTGTCAGCCTTCATCTTGGGCTTTAAACAAGAAGTCTCACTAGATAATCTTTCTGCCAATCATTTTAACAAAATCCCTGGAAAGGGTTAGCCTCCAAATCATTCTTTCATTTTAACAAAAATCCCTGGAAAGGGTTAGCCTCCAAAATCACTTCTTCAAAAAACCAAAGATTCATTTCTCTTAGGAGATAATTTCCCCAGAAGAGTCAAAACCCCTGGAAAGGGTTAGCCTCCAAAGTCACTTCTTCAAAAAACCAAAGATTCATTTCTCTTAGGAGATAATTTTCCCAAAAGAGACAAAAACCGTGGAAAGGGTTAGCTTCCAAAAATCATTCTTTTCAAAAGATAAACTCACCAGCTGAGTCAAAATCCCTGGAAAGGGTTAGCTTCCAAAAAAATCAGTCTTTTAATAAATAAATCCTTCAATAGAGTCAAAATCCAACAAAAACAGTTAGCCTCAACCTTGGGCTTCATACAAGGCACCAAAACAATAAAACTCCCCTGTTAATAGTCAGCCTCAACCTTGGGCATTGTGCAAGGCAGATAATAGAGTCTCCCCAGTGAGTCCTTCATCATTCAGGTAGCCACAACCTTGGGCTTTGTACAAGGCAGATAGACCACACTTCATGTGTGAAAGATTCCTAACATCTAGGATCTTTTCCCTATTAGAGTCATTCATACTTAGTCAGCCACAACCTTGGGCTTTGTACAAGGCAGAAAATAATATTTTTCCTAGCTAGAGTCAGCCTCAATTCTGGGCTTTGTACAGAATACAAAGATTCCTTGTAATTAACCCCCAGTGGAGTCATCTCCCAGAGTCAATAAATAATACATTAATCCAAAAGCCTCAAGCTTGGGCCTCATACAAGCCAGTTAAAAAATCAAATCTTTTATACAGTAGATAGACATAGCTTATCTCTATAGAGAGATGTTTCCTCTATCTCAACACATTCAAACAAACAAACATTACATTTCATTTTAATCAAGTCTCCCATTTAAGATTTTGAAAGGCATGAGCTGGCAGTAAAACCCAGACATGTGGTAACTTTCCCTAATTTGGATGAGCATTTTTCTTTCATTTAAGAGGCATTTGACTGGTATACTTGCACATACACAAGTAAGGTCCCCCTCTTGAATGAAATGAATTCAGTTATTCTGTCACTCTTTTAATGTTTGTGGTGGAATAGTAGAAATACCTCTCTGTAAAGATAACTTCATGTCTCTTTACTGTAAACAAAGATTTAATTCAAGCTTCAACCTTGAGCTTCAAGCAAGGCACCCAAAAATAATTAATAATTAATTAGTTCCCAAAACTACATTAAGCTCTGACTTCCATTAGGGATATGTAGGCATGAGGTTCATAAGGAATCTCAGCGAGCTAATAAAATACCAAAAATAGTCAGTCTGTCTGTCTGTCTTTCTTTTATTCAATTCAATTCCTTCTCCTAATACAAAGGAGAAACTTTCCAAATAATCATTAGCAGCACAAACACATCTAGACACAGAGAAGGTTCCTGTAGAGTACTACAGATATGTAGGGTGCTTAAACACTTCCCTATGTATAACCGACCTCCCGGACTCGAGAATTTCTAGTCTAGGTGAATCCCTACACTTAGCAAACTCCTAGGGTTTATTTGAGATCTTTTTTTTCCTTTCCTACTTGTAGGACAATAAGAAAGTTCGTGTGATATCGTAGGAAGAATTGAAACAAAACTCATCCCACCACGGGCGCATTCTCCTTCCAAATTACGCGTGAAGGGTCTAGCGTGCCGTCCTCCCAAGTGAAACGGGGAGGTAAAACAAACGACAACCACTGAAAAATGGCGACTCTGCTGGGGATATAAGTGTTAAAAACCTTGGTTTTCCATCCAAACCAGTGGTTGACCTGTTGCTGGTCCAGCCCCAATGAGGAATTAGGGATGCCAAATTCCCCCTCAAACAAGAGAGGTCCTGCCTAACCTCTGTGTCATTTCATGTGTTTGCTGCATTTATATTTGTTTATTTTGTTTATTCTGTATCGGGAAAGGGCTTGATTCCCCCTTGTGGTGAGAAATCCTATACCCGGATTTGAGTGCAACATAAGATAGGATGGAGGATGTCTTCTCGGTGAAGACCCTCTAATCTTGGTTCACAATTCTACTCTTGGGATTTTCCTGGATGGTTGTGATTAACTGCGCAACTGCATTCCGAGACTGATTTGTACCAGGAGGACCTAGAAACACATTAACCCCACTTAAAGCCTTTTTAGGACGTAGAGCGGTGATTACGGAAGTTATTGTCACGCAGATACTACACTCAGAGAAAACTCTCTTATAGATACCAGTCAACATATCTTTAAGGTTGACCAAAAACTCTGAGACCCCTAGAACCCGTTCTACAGGTACAAAAATCCTTATCCTTAGTTTACCATTGGGGCGAGGTTTGCGTTGTGACTTCATGACCACTATACCCTTCAACGCCATGTTTGTTTAAAACTCTTGTGTGTGCATTCATGCATTCATGCATCATTCATTAATAACAACAAAAAAAGAAGAGTCTTTTTTGAGTCGTTTTTCAAGAAAACTAAATAACGAACGTTTTAAACTTCAGAGAAAGAGAGAAACGGAGAAAGGACTTAAGGCTCTATACCATGGATTACAGAAGAAAGAGAGCTAGGAAATACACCTTCCAGATTCCCCAGGTCGAGGAACTGGGAAAGCTCGGAAAACGGTTTGTCAACCCCCAGGCTTTCAAGGAGAAGTATGGAAAACTTCTGCCTTTGCTCAATACCAACATTGTGGATGGGATCCTTCCCACCTTGGTACAATTTTACGATCCAACGTATCACTGCTTCACCTTTCCAGATTATCAGCTCATGCCTATGTTGGAGGAGTACTCTCGTCTGATTGGAATACCCGTGTACGCGCAAGATCCGTACTCCGGTTTGGAAAAGAATCCTGACGACATTATCATTGCTGCAACTACTCCTTTGAAAGTAGTCGACATCAGAACTCATATGGTGAGTAGAGGAGGAATTCAAGGATTGCCTTCCAAATTCCTGTTTGATCAAGCTCGGTACTTTGTCAGCATCCAAGATATGAGCGCTTTTGAGGAAATCTTGGCTTTGCTTATCTACGAATTGTTTTTGTTCCCTAACATTAACGATTTCGTCGACATCAATGCAATTAAGATCTTCTTAATTGGAAATCCAGTTCCAACCTTGCTTGCGGATGCTTATCACTCTGTGCATTCAAGAAACCTGCAGCGAGGAGGATTAATCACATGCTGCGTACCGTTGTTATACGAATGGTTTGTTTCGCACCTACCAAAGTCTAGCACTTTCTGGAATATGAGGGATGGCCTTTACTGGTCACAGAAAATCACGTCCCTCACTCATACGGACATTGAGTGGTGTAGTCCTGACAACGACGAAACCAAGATCATCTTCAGTTGCGGAAGTTTTCCCAACATACCCCTTATTGGAACTAAGGGAGAAATCAGTTACAATCCAGCTTTAGCCCGTCGTCAATACGGCTATCCCATGAAAAATATACCAAGTAACATCCAATTGGAGGGTCTGTTCTTCAAGAACATCGACGATCATGGCAACATGCTGAAGAAGGAAATTGTCCAAGCCTGGCGTCTTGTACACAACAAAGGGAGAAGATTGTTAGGAAAACATCTTTGCATCTCCCTAGATCCTTACCTTCAATGGGTACGCGTCAGAGCATTCAAGCTCAGGATGCCATATCAGCATCAAGAACCCATTCCCCAAAGGGAACCAATTTATCTTTTCTCCACCGATGTTGAAAAACTACAAGCGGCATTAAACAAGGTATGCCAAGAAAGGAATGCTTAGAGGAACAAGTATCGAATCGTCAACACGGAAAATGTTGAGATTCAAAACATCCTAAGAAGGAAGGATGAGTTACTTGAAGTGCTCGATCGACAAGTGTCACAAATGTCACTTTCTCATCATATCCCTCCTGCTTCCTGGATCATCGATCAACTCACGTCAGAGAACGCTCACCTCAAGAAACATAAGAAGATGTTAGAACGTGAAGTCGGCTCTTCGTCAAAGTTTTAGTGTCCTTTCTCTCAGTTTTTCTGAATTTCTTTTTCAAAGTGTGTAAAAAAAGTGCGTTTTCGCTTAATTAATAAAAGTTTGATGTTTCATAACGTAATTATGGTGTTTCCTTGAAAAATATTAACTTAATTGCATATCATACATCGCTTTAGTTGTACGCACTGAAACGAGAATTGTCGCGGATCTAATAGTCACTTCCCTTTCTCCAGAAAGAGAGGAGGAGAAAGAGGTGAACCAAGACTTTCAAGCTGTCTCATCCATACAACACTCGTTCAAGTCGCATGAAAAGAATGGAAGACTTTGAGAAAGAGAGTGGAGAACTCAGAGAAGAGGTTAATACTCTCAAAGATGCTATTGAAAGGCTCAATAACATGGTAGAAGCCCTAGTAGTTGCACAGAATCGACCAACGCCAGAAGAACCACAAAGCACTATGGTTTCCAAGATTGTTTCTACTCCTATTCCTCAGTATACCATGCCACCCAACCGACCTTGGGGCATGCCGTATAACTTTATTCCAGAAGGGTACATACCCCCAGTTTCTGAAGTTCCAAGAGCTACAATGGAGATGCAACCACCGGAGGATTACAAACCTCTGGAAATTGAAGTTCCAAGAGCAACGGCAATGGGTTTCACACAACAGAATGCTGAGATTCTAAGATCTGCTGTCATGGCTTCTCCACAGCCTATTATGCATACTTTTCCTCCACAGGGCGGACAAGTATATCATCACGCTCCCAGTGAGGACGCTGGCGTGTATGAAAGATTGGACGAGTTCCAGGAACAGTTTCTGCAAATGCAGAAGGAACTCAAGACTCTCCGAGGATAAGATCTATTTGGAAAGAATGCTGCAGATCTCTGTCTGGTTCCAAATGTTAAGATTCCTCACAAATTCAAAGTACCAGATTTTGAGAAGTACAAGGGAATTCATGCCCACAAAGTCACCTCGTGATGTACGCTCGAAGAATGTCAACTCAGACTGATAATCAACAATTACTCATTCATTATTTTCAAGACAGCCTAACTGGTGCTGCACTCAAATGGTACATGAACTTGGACAGTTCAGAGATTCGTACTTTTCGAGACCTCGGAGAGGCCTTCGTCAAACAGTATAAGTACAATCTGGATATGGCTCCCGACAGAGATCAACTCCGGGCCATGACTCAAAAGGAAAGAGAAAGCTTCAAGGAATACGCTCAGAGATGGCGTGAAGTTGCTGCTCAAATTTGTCCACCACTTGAAGAGAAAGAAATGACAAAAATCTATCTCAAAATTTTGAGTCCATTTTACTACGGACGAATGGTTGCAAGTGCACCAAGTGACTTTACCGAGATGGTAAACATGGGTGTACGTTTAGAAGAAGCAGTTCGAGAAGGACGCTTGAACAAAGAACCAGAATCTTCTATTGGTCCAAGGAAGTATGGAAGTTCTTTGCAGAAGAAAAAGGATCAAGATGTCAGCAATGTCTTGCACAAAATCAAGAAGAAATTTCAACCTCAAGTTGCAGCAATAACTCCGGTTGTTAACTCAGCGCCAGCTTATCAACCTCAGGTCTCGCAACAACAAATTCAACAAAGGTCGCAGCAACCTCAGCAGCAGGTTCGACCTCCAAATTACAACAATCGGGCTCCAAGGTATCCTGCCTTTGACCCAGTACTAATTCCGTATGCGGAATTGTTTCCAACATTACTGGCAAAAGGACTCATTCAGACAAGGAGTCCTCCAAATCCTACAAACAGTTCCTCACCATGGTATAGGGCTGACCAATCTTGTCCCTATCATCAGGGGGCACCAGGTCACAATATTGAGAACTGTTTCCCTTTCAAGATTGACGTCCAACGATTAGTGAAGACCTGAATGCTATCCTTCAAAGATACTAGTCCAAACGTCCAAGCAAATCCTTTGCCGCAGCATAAAGAAGCTTCAGTAAATCTGATAGATCAACACCCTAACGTCATTCAAATCTACGACATTCGTCAGATAGGGGAAAATCTTGTCAAGATGCACGCTAAACAAGCTGGGTACGGCCGTGTACCACCTCACAACTACTTCACATGTGATATTTGTCTAAAGAATAATCAAGGATGTTCCGTAGTTCAAGCTGCATTACAAGAACAAATGGACTTAGGATGGATTCAACATATCCGAGTCAGAACTGAACATGACATCAACATGGTTCAAGGATGTCCAGGAGAATACAAAATCTACAAAGTTGAAGATCTTGAAGGATCGATAGTCAGGTTCCATAAAACTTTAAATGGACTTGCCTACTTTGGAACAGATTTCCACGCTTACAGTAGATGCAGAATTTGTCGAAGAAATTCACAAGGATGTTTGCATGTTCGCAATGACATTCAAAAGCTGATGGATGACAATACCATTACTGTTCTTGCCAACAGAGAAGATGACGAAGTCTTTACCATGTCTCCTCAAATTAATCAAGTTGAACCAACGCAAGTCAAGTATGACAGCAGGAAGATAGCAGTTGCTCCACTAGTCATCTACTTACCAGGTCCTGTACCGTATGAGTCTAGCAAGGCTATACCATACAAGTACAATGCTACATACATTGAAAATGGTAAGGAAATACCATTACCGTCTGTTGTCAACATTGCTGATGTTAGTTGAGTCACCAGAAGTGGACGCGTCTTCAACAGAACAACAGAAAATATGGAGAAACCTTCGGAGGAAGTACCACATAGGCAAGACAATCATCCGACCAATGATGTTCAAGCGAAAGAAAATGATGAGATCATGAAGTTAATCTAGAGGAGTGAATACAACATTGTAGATCAATTACTACATACTCCGTCTAAGATTTCTGTCCTTTCACTGCTATTGAGTTCTGAAGCTCATAGGGAAGCTCTACAGAAAGTTTTGGAACAAGCTTTTGTAGAACCTAGCGTCACAATAAGCCAATTCAACAACATCGTTGCAACATCTCCGCTGGAACTAACCTAAGTTTCTGTGACGAAGATCTTCCTGAAGAAGGAGTAGACCACAATCTTCCACTTCACATCGCAGTTGGCTGCATGGGTGATACACTCACAGGAGTCCTAATAGACAATGGATCCTCTCTCAACGTCATGCCGAAATCAACAATGTCAATATTATCTTTCGAAGATTACCCTATAAGAAAAAGTCATGTCATCGTCAAAGCATTTGATGGATCAAGGAAGTCAGTTTTTGAAGAAGTGGATCTTCCCATAACTATTGGACCTCAGACGTTCAAAATCACTTTCTAGGTCATGGACATTCCAGCACAATACAGTTGTTTGCTAGGTCGCCCATGGATTCATGAGGCTGGGGTAATTACTTCAATACTTCATCAGAAACTGAAGTTCATAAGAAATGACAAATTGGTAACCGTATGTGGAGAACGAGCTCTGATCGTCAGCAACCTGTCATCGTTCTCCGACATAGAACCAAAAGAAGTTGTTGGAACTAAATTCCAAGCACTTTCTTTGGATAAGGAAAAAGGAAAGGAGAAAGCAGCGTCTATTTCTTCCTACAGAGATGCAATCCAAGTTGTAAAGGATGGCACTACCAGTGGTTGGGGGCACATTAATATTCCTACCAACAACAAGAACAGAACAGGAGTTGGATTCTTTCCAACATCATCAAAGTCTATTCCAGGAATTGAGGTAGTTCTTCCATTTCAAGAAACTTTCTACAGCGGAGGTTTTCTTCAACCTGTTCAGCAAGCAGTCAATACCATCGGTACGGAAAACACCGATGAAGAGGAATGGCTATCCTATCTTAACAAGTCAGGATACATCTCCCTATCAGACTCTGAACCACTTTGCTGTTATCCAACTAAAGGATCTGAAAGTAAGACTCAACCAAGTAGTGATGAAGTTGCAAAAAGCTTCACCACCAGAAGTCATGGTTCATCAGAAGAAGTTCCTCCTATCCTTGAAGAAACTTGGGATACATTAGGAGAACCAAGCGGAAAATTCAACTACATGGTGAAATACTCCGCTCCTGAAAGCTCAAAAACCTCTTTGGAAGATATTGTTCCAACGGGATGGAACATTGATCACGAGTACCTTACTCAGCCAAAAGAGATGTATAACCCTTGCTATTCATCATCATCGACTAGTGAAATCATCATTGAGGATTATATCCCCAAGTCACCTTCCGAGGCTACGGATCTAGAGTTCACATACCTAGTCAATGCCATCTTGGGAGAAGAGCAAGACCAAAATACAGAATAGGATGATCTCGAAAGTGTCTCCGACAACGAGTCTCTCCATTCAGAAGATTGGAAGTTTCCTCAAAAGAAAGTCCGACATACTCCACTTGGAAATGGGCATGCTCACACCGCTCAGTCTGCTGAAGTAGAAGAAGATCGTCTGAGTGTTGCAAAGACAGTGGTTGGTAAATCAAGACCTACCACAGGCCAACTTAAGCCTAAGGTTCCAGATTACTTAGTGCACAATGGGGTTCGCCACTATTGGACAGCTGTTGAAGTTACAACTGTTGTTCGCACTCCTAAGTAGGAACTTTCACCGTTATTTTATCCTCTCACCATAGCCCAGGGTGAAGAGATGTTTCATAGGGCATTGCATTTTACTATTTCTTAGGAAAATGTCCCTCTTTGCTTCGCCCAAAGCAATAGAGTTTTGTTTTATAGGGTCTTTGTTTCAAGAAATGACTGTCAATAAATAAAAATGTCATTTTGTTCCGTCGTTAGTTTTTCCATTTCTTTTTTTCGGAAATTGGTAATCCTAAAAAACACCCTTAAAAACATCAAGAAATTCCATTAACTGCATACACCGAGTCTTCCCTCGTTGTCTAAATAAAACTTATCACACATATGCAGATTAATCATAAAATACCCTGTTGAAACGTGCGATCGTATGACTTCTCCAAGCTTTGAGTTTCCTGTATTCGAGGCAGAGGAAGAAGAAGACGAAGAAATATCAAAGGAAATTTCACGATTACTTCAACAAAAGGAAGAGGCCATTCAGCCATACAATGAGCCTCTAGAGATCATTAACCTTGGTTCCGATGGAAACAGAAAAGAGGTTAAGATTGGAGCTTCGCTTAGTTCAGAGATCAGATAGAGTTTGATACAACTGCTCAAAGAATTCTCAGATGTCTTCGCTTGGTCTTATCAAGATATGCCAGGGTTGGATACCAGTATAGTGGAGCATCACTTGCCATTAAAAGCAGAATGCCCTCCGGTCAAGCAAAAATTAAGAAGAACTCATCCGAAGATGGCCATGAAAATCAAAGAGGAAATTCAAAAGCAGATCAACGCAGGTTTCCTCGTCACTTCAGAATACCCTCAGTGGTTAACTAACATTGTTCCCGTTCCTAAGAAAGACGGAAAAGTCCGCATGTGCGTCGACTACAGAGATTTGAACAAAGCTAGCCCTAAGGATGATTTTCCTTTACCACATATTGATATGTTAGTAGACAGTACAGCAAAATCCAAAGTTTTCTCATTCATGGACGGATTTTCAGGATACAACCAAATCAAAATGGCACCTGAAGACATGGAGAAAACAGCTTTCATCACCCCCTGGGGCACGTTCTGCTACCGCGTTATGCCTTTTGGACTAAAGAATGCAGGGGCAACTTATCAAAGGGCCATGACTACACTTTTCCATGACATGATGCTTAAAGAAGTGGAAGTCTATGTGGACGACATGATTGCCAAATCAGAAAATGAAGAAGATCACATACAAAATCTGACAAAGTTATTTCAACGCTTACGGAAGTTTCAGCTTCTCCTGAACCCCAACAAATGCACCTTTGGTGTCTACTCAGGAA
The DNA here is from genome assembly GCF_029867415.1 of Vicia villosa. Taxonomy (NCBI): domain Eukaryota; kingdom Viridiplantae; phylum Streptophyta; class Magnoliopsida; order Fabales; family Fabaceae; genus Vicia; species Vicia villosa. The sequence goes on along the minus strand of NW_026705856.1, from coordinate 197,424 downwards.
AACTCCTTGGTTTCATTGTCAGCAAACGAGGAATTGAAGTAGATCCAGACAAAGTCAAGGCAATTCAAGAAATGCCTTCACCCAGAACCGAGAAACAAGTTAGAGGATTTCTTGGACGTCTGAATTACATCTCGAGATTCATATATCTCATGACTGCAACTTGCGCTCCTATTTTCAAACTTCTACGGAAAAATCAAAGTTACGTCTGGACAGACGATTGTCAGAAAGCGTTCGACAGCATTAAAGAATATCTACTCGAACCACCCATTTTGTCTCCTCCAGTGGAAGGAAGACCTTTGATAATGTACTTAACCGTCTTAGAAGATTCCATGGGTTGTGTCCTTGGACAGCAAGACGAGACGAGAAGAAAAGAGCATGCCATTTACTACCTAAGCAAGAAATTCACTGACTGTGAATCCCGCTACTCCATGCTCGAGAAGACGTGGTGTGCTTTGGCCTGGGCTGCCAAGCGTCTCCGCCAGTACATGATTCGACATACTACTTGTTTGATCTCTCATATGGATCCAATCAAGTACATCTTTGAGAAGCCTGCTTTGACTGGGAGAATTGCCCGTTTACAGATGTTGTTATCAGAATATGACATTGAGTATCACGCACAGAAAGCCGTGAAAGGAAGCATTCTAGCTGAGCACCTGGCTCACCATCCATTCAATGGTCATAAATCAACCAGTTTCGACTTTCTGGACGAGGACGTCATGTACCTCAAGATGAAAGATTGCGACGGAGCTGTCAATGCTTATGGACGAGGAATTGGGGCAATCATTATTACACCTCAGGGTACCCATATTCCATTTACTGCCAGATTAACTTTCAAGTGCACAAACAATGAGGCCGAATATGAAGCTTGCATCATGGGTCTCGAAGAAGCCGTGGATCTAAGAATTAAACACTTGGATGTATACGGGGATTCTGCTTTGGTCATCAATCAAATCAAAGGAGAATGGGAAACACGCCAACCAGGGCTAATTCCTTACAAAGACTACGCAAGAAGATTGTTACCATTCTTCGACAGGGTAGATTTTCATCACATTCCTCGTGAAGAAAATAACTTGGCTGATGCATTAGCCACACTCTCTTCCATGATTAGGATAAATCACTGGAATGACATTCCTCAGATCGATGTTATGCGCCTGGATAGGCCCGCTCATGTTTTCACAGTAGAAGCAATCATCGACGATAAACCATGGTATCACGACATCAAGAACTTTCTTCAAAAGCAAGAGTACCCTCTTGGGGCGTCAAAGAAAGATAGAAAGACTTTGAGAAAGTTAACTTGTAGATTTTTCCTGAATGAAGATGTTCTGTACAAGAGAAACATCGACATGATTCTGCTCAGATGCGTTGACAGAAAAGAAGTAGAAGTACTCATGAGAGAAATACATGAAGGTTCCTTTGGTACTCACACCAATGGACATACCATGACAAGGAAAATACTGAGAGAAGGATATTATTGGCTGACGATGGAGTCAGATTGCTACCAGTACGCAAAGAGGTGTCACAAATGTCAGATCTACGCCGATAGTATTCATGTGCCACCCTCTCTTCTCAACATACTCTCTTCCCCTTGGCCTTTCTCCATGTGGGGAATCGACATGATTGGAATGATCGAGCCAAAAGCGTCCAACGGACATCGCTTCATCTTGGTAGCTATAGACTATTTCACCAAATGGGTCGAAGCAGCTTCATTTGCAAACGTTACAAGACAAGTTGTCGTCAGGTTTATCAAGAATCACATCATCTGTCGCTACGGCATTCCTAGCAAGATAATCACTGACAATGGGTCAAATTTGAATAACAAAATGATGAAGGAGCTTTGTGAAGAATTCAAGATTGAACATCACAACTCTTCTCCTTACAGACCAAAGATGAATGGAGCTGTAGAAGCAGCCAACAAAAACATCAAGAAAATCATTCAGAAGATGGTCATCACTTACAAAGATTGGCATGAAATGCAACCGTATGCTCTTCATGGTTACCGTACATCAATACATACTTCGACTGGAGCAACTCCTTTCTCCCTTGTATATGGCATGGAGGAGGTCCTACCTATAGAGGTTGAGATTCCATCAATGAGAGTCTTGATGGAGGCAAAATTAACAGAAGCCGAGTGGTGTCAAAGCAGATTCGATGAATTGAACTTAATCGAAGAAAAGCGCATGACAGCTTTATGCCACGGTCAGCTATATCAACAAAGAATGAAGAAAGCTTTCGACAAAAAGGTGCGACCTCGCACAATCAAAGACGGCGACCTTGTACTCAAAAAGATTCAATCTTTTCTCACAGATTCAAGAGGGAAATGGACTCCCAATTATGACGGCCCCTACGTGGTCAAGAGAGCTTTCTCAGGAGGAGCCTTAATACTCACGACTATGGATGGAGAAGAATTCACCCGTCCTATGAACGTCGACGCAATCAAGAAATACTTCGCCTAAATAATCAAAAGAACAGCTCGCTAAGTTGAAAACTCGCAAAGAGCAGCTTAGGCAAAAAAGAGCGTCTCGGTGAATCGAAAACCCGAAAGGGCGATTCAGGCAAAAGTTAGAGACATAAAAAATAAATAATCAATCCCGGTAAACTTAAAACCCGAAAGGGGTAGTTTACGCAAAAGTTAGGGATATATGGCAAGTAACTGTGTTCAGGACAAACTTGATCATTCAAAAATCCATAGCGGAATATTCATCAGCAGTAGGTCATCTTCTACGAAGCATGAATACAGCGCAACTCGGAGTGGAAGGGAAAGATAACGGTCGTCACGTTTCATCGTAGCCCTTTTCCCGAAAAATTACCAATTTCCAACTTTGTAAATACTCCATGGAATCAAGCATTTGGCTGATTACCATTTCATAAATAATAATTTGAGCCTTGTGCCTTTCTTTGCAAATCGAGTCTTATTAAGTTTCTTGAAATGCATTTTAAGTTTAAACAGTCATTTTCTTGAAACAAATGTTTTCATAAAATAAAAATGAATTTACTTGCAAAAAAATAGAGGTGAAATTTTCTTTCTAAGGTTTACAAACAATAGGAAGAATGCAAACAGCTACTCCGAGAACGGTTGAGACTCCGGGAACCAAGATTTCCCCATGAGGTCGCATCATAGGATTTTACATCCGCGACAATTCTATTCACAAGATTCAAGTCGTATCATAGGATTTTACATCCGCGACAATTATATTCACATTCACTTTGCATTTCATAATCATCGTAATATTCATGCATTTTGTCTCACACCATATTTGCGTAATGAGCATAGTCTAGCCAGGTTTTGATAGTGTTAATACCCAAATTACTTGGGCATATACTCAAGATTCCCCTGCAAAGTTGTGAAAGGGTTTTCTTCTTCATGAAGAAGGTTCATACACCCAAATTCCCCAAGCAAGTCAACAAATGGTAGTCTCCCTCAAAGAGATAGTTTGTTCACTTTTGGAATTCCCCAATTGAGAATCTCCTGCAGAGCGACGCTCGACAATCTTCTTCAAATAAGATAGTTTGTTTCGCATTTTGAATTCCTCAGAAGTTTGGTATTTCCCCAGCGGATCGACAAAGGATCCCCAACGGAGTCAGTGAATGGTAGTCTTCGTCTAAAAGATAGTTCAGATTCCTCAGCGTAAGTAGGTGAATGGTAGTCTTCTTCCCGAAGACAGTTCATCCACTTTCGAGCAAAGTCATTAGCCCCTCAAAAGAGTGCGGGACCATATGACAATCCGTCAAAAACGTCAAGTTTAAAGGAGGGATGGTGAAGTTTCTTTATTTACCATCAAATGGTATCTTACCTCCAAGTGCTGGTAAGATGTTTGATGAGGAAACAAACCTTTGAAGTTTCTTTATTTACCATCAAATGGTATCTTACCTCCAAGTGCTGGTAAGAAGTTTGATGAGGAAACAAACCTTTGAAGTTTCTTTATTTACCGTCAAATGGTATCTTACCTCCAAGTGCTGGCAAGAAGTTTGATGAGGAAACAAACCTTTGAAGTTTCTTTATTTACCGTCAAATGGTATCTTGCCTCCAAGTGCTGGTAAGAAGTTTGATGAGGAAACAAACCTTTGAGGTTTCTTTATTTACCATCAAATGGTATCTTACCTCCAAGTGCTGGTAAGAAGTTTGATGAGGAAACAAACCCTTGAAGTTTCTTTATTTACCGTCAAATGGTATCTTACCTCCAAGTGCTGGTAAGAAGTTTGATGAGGAAACAAATCTTTGGAGAATTTCTCTTTATCTGAGATATTGTCCAAAATCACAACTAAGACCAGTTTCGAGATGCAGACATCCGAAACAAGGGGAGGTTGCTTGCCTTTTTCTAAGTGTCAACACTTAGTTAAAGAAGATGGATTGCGCATCCTACATTGCCGTCCATTCACCAGAATCCACATGACGTATTCCTACAGGCGTTTGTCTCCTCATTCCCCGCTAAGTACGATAACGGGATCAGTTCATGTAAAGATTTTATCAATTACAACATCTCAGGAGCGCCCAAAATTCGGCCATTCTTTGATATTTAAGTCTCTTTCACGCAAGAGAGATCGAGATATCAATCTCTCTCCCTCCAGATAAAAGAAACTTAAATAGGGGAATCTGTCATACCCTAATTTTTGACCCCCCTGAGATGACATATCTTCAGGATTTTCATCAGGTCAAAGCAAGTACCCAGAGCAGTCACTTCTTCATCAGGCATTTAATCAAGGATGTTCAAAGACAAGAAAACTCAGGCAAAGGATCAATCAATAGAAGGATTGGTCTCTAGCACAATCATAGGACTCAAAAGCTTCACTTTTATATTCACCTATGATTGATTAGACACCCAGTCATCTGAGTACATGTTTACTCAGGTCACCAGACTAGGGTTTTTGAGCCTATCAAGGACTGAAATCAGGGATCACCTTTGGGAAACCCTAAAAATCTCCAAGACATCTATTAAAGACTTCAATCATCTTCAAATGATCCATACAATAAGATCCACTGGACATCACACATCAATTCAAGATCCACAGTCACCAATTTCATCTGGTCGACAATTAGGGTTTTTTAACCTAATTCATCTGGATAGTTGACTTTTAATCAGGGCATGGATCCAAAACTCAAGAAATGATTCAAGAACCTTTACTACCTCAATATAACCCACTTACATCACTCATTTGAGGAGAAGATCTTAATTCCACACAAAAGTCCAAAATCTCACTTTATCTGGAAAAAGTCAACTGTATGGGATCACCTTTGACTTTTAAGATTTTTGGTCAAACCATGACTTTCAAAGATCAATATCATCAATATATGGATATTAAAGTCATTTGACCAAAGAAATTCAAGAAGAACAATCAAGGAGCAAAAAGTCGGGAATTAGGGTTTTTTAGGGCATTGTGGGAACTCAAAATTTCATCTACACAACTCAAAAAACTTCCAACATGAAAGTTGTAGATCTTGCAAAATAAAACAACATCTTACAATGGAACTTTTTTCAAAAGATCAATCATTTAAGAGATTTGGAAATTTTGAAGTTTTAGGTCATAAATACTTAGAAAATTTTCTAAGTGTTTTTAACCTAGTTTTCTTCCAACTTTGGCCTCATTTTTCACAAATTTGCCAAAGGATTCTGAAGGGACCATAAACTAATGATTTGAAGTAGATGTTTAGGGCTTTCCAAATTGTGTTCAACCTTCTCCAAATTCATTTTGAGCTAAGAGTTATGCTTGTTCAAAGTTGGCCTCATGAATTGAAATTATAGGTCATGTACATCAAAGAAAGCAAGAAAAAACCTGAAGGTTCAACAAGCAACGCTCCAACTCCTGACGATTGGAAGAATATTGTTGACAAGCTAAAGACCGAAAAGGCCGAATTGAAAGCTTACTATGGGAAAGAAATCATGAAGCTCAAGCTGCACAATGCATTTGGTTCTTCGTCTGATGAAGATGCTTAGGATTGTTTAGCTTTTTATTTATCATTTGCTTTTGTAAGGAGCTATGCTCCAATGTTGTAACATTTCCCATTTATTGAATAAAAGAACAGTTTGTGTACAAATGTTTGCAAGGAAATAATCTTTAAAATATTTGGAAAAATCATAAATTTCTTTTTGCATACATCATTCTGCATATCGAGTCTGTTGTATAGAGTCTTATCTTTTGGATCTTTCTCCAATAGATCGTCAAGCTGTCGCGTCTCAAAGTTTCTCGACCGCGCTCGCAATCAGATCACAGATACAATACTCGTTCAAGCAGAAGAAGAGTAATGGAACACTCTGAACAAGAGAATGTTGAGCTCCGTGGTACAGTGACCACCCTTCAGGAAAAGTTGGAAAGTCTCACTACTCTGGTTGACTCCTTAATGGCCGCACAGAATCAGCCGCCGCCACCCAACAGTCAAGCAACAGTAACATCTGAGGTCACTACTCCAGTTTCTACGGTTGCATTCGGCATTCCATCTTTTTCCATGCCAGAAGGTTGGGGCACGCCTTTTAGCTTTGGTACAGGTTTCGGCCATAATGTTTCTGGGGTTCAAACATCCACAACTGAAGCGCCTGCTGCTCAGAGTTCACAGTTCACTCCAAATCAGGGGGTAACTTTTTCTCAAATCACTATGGCACTTTCTCAACCCACTATGACAGTTCCGACCCCTACGGTTCACACTGTTCCTTATGATGGCAATGAGATTTATCATGATCAAGGTGATAGCACAAATCAGCGTAATCTTGTGGGAGATCTCCAAGAACAGTTTAACAAGATGCAGTTGGAAGTTAAAGCTATCCGTGGAAAAGATTTGTTTGGAAAGAATGCCCAGGAGCTATGTTTGGTTCCCAGTGTACAAATACCAGCTAAATTCAAGGTCCCAGACTTTGAGAAGTACAAAGGTAGTTCTTGTCCGCAAAGTCATCTCGTGATGTATGCCAGAAAGATGTCTACTTATGCAGACAATCATCAGTTGCTTATCCATTACTTTCAAGACAGTTTGACTGGTGCCGCACTGAAGTGGTACACTGGCTTGGATAGCACTAATATTCGAACATTCAATGACCTAGGTGAGGCCTTTGTCCGACAATACAAATATAACTCGGATATGGCTCCGGATAGAGATCAGCTTCGGTCCATGGCTCAGAAAGACCATGAAGCTTTCAAAGAGTATGCCCAACGATGGAGAGAAACTGCTGCTCAGATTAATCCACCGTTAAAAGAGAAAGAGATGACAAAGATCTTCTTGAATACTCTCAGTCCGTTTTATTATGAACGCATGATTGCTAGTGCTCCAAGTGATTTCACCGAAATGGTAAACATGGGTATGCGTTTAGAAGAAGGAGTCCGAACAGGACGTTTGACTAAAGAAGGTGGATCTTCAAGTGGAACCAAAAAGTTCGGAAGTGGTTTCCCAAAGAAGAAAGAACAAAGTGTTGACATGGTATCCCAAGGGAGGCCAAGAGGAAATGTCAATCGTCCACGACAGGTAGCTGCTATTGCACCAGTCGTTAATACAACACCGAATCCGGGATTTACCCCGCAATTTCAACAACAGCCTCGACCACAGGCTCAGCAGTTAAACAATAATCAGAATCGAGTACAAAGAGCTCCACAGTTTGATCCAATTCCAATGACATACACGGAATTGTACCCTGCTTTGATTGAAAGAGGTATTGTTCAAACTAAAGCACCACCACCAGTACCTGAGAAACTCCCATGGTGGTACAAAGCAGAGGTCTCATGCCCTTATCATCAAGGAGCACCTGGCCATGATCTTGAGCATTGCATAGCTTTGAAATACGAAGTTCAGAGGTTGGTTAGATCTAATCTTCTCTCTTTCAGAAATTTGAATCCTAATGTGCAAGCAAATCCGCTGCCCAATCATGGAGGACATGTTGTAAACATGGTGTATGGATGTCCTGGCCAATACCGAGTCTATAATATCAACTTCTCAAGAGCAGATTTGGTACAAATGCACGCCACTCTCTGTCGAGGGCCGAGTTTTCGCCAGCATCAATACGGTTCCTGTAGAATATGTTGTGTGGATCCTCACGGGTGTTCGATTGTGAGAAGAGATCTCCAAGTTTTGCTAGATAATGGTACTATTGAGATCTACAGAAATAGGGATGAAAATGAAGTTAACATGATAGGATGTTATCCGCATGAGCTTTTAGTCTCAGATATCAACTCGGAAATGCCTACAGTTAACGTCATCATTCCTCATTTCAACATGCCTGAGCGCATGGAAGTTACTTACAACAAGCCGAAGGTTCCTGTTGCTCCTTTGATCATTTGTCTACCTGGATCTGTTCCTTATGACTCTGACAAGGCAGTTCCATACAACTACAATGCCACAATGATAAAGAACGGACAAGAAGTTCCTTTGCCTACTCTTTCATCTGTCGAAAACATCGCTGATGTGAGTCGAGTAACAAGAAGTGGACGTGTGTATACTCCACTACCTCCAAAACAGCCTGTTGCTCCTGTAACTGGGCAAAATCCTGTTGGTACACCAGTGGGGAATCCTGTGGAAACTCCTGTCGGTAACACGAACACTGATGTTGGTCAATCCAGTGGAACCAATGTCAATCCTGATTTTGATGAAATTTTGAAGCTTATCAAAAGAAGTGAATACAAGATTATGGATCAGCTTATGCAGACTCCTTCAAAAATCTCAATATTTTCATTGCTGTTAAACTCAGAAGCCCACAGGGAAGCCCTGATGAGGGTCTTGGATCAAGCTTTTGTAGATCATGATGTGACTGTTGACCATTTTGATGGGATAATAGCCAACATAACAGCTTGCAACAATTTAAGCTTCTGTGATGAAGAACTCCCCGAGGAGGGTAAAAATCACAATCTTGCTTTGCACATTTCTATGAATTGTCAGTCAGACTCTTTGTCCAATGTGTTGGTAGACACCGGATCTTCCTTGAATGTGATGCCAAAGACGACTCTTGCTCGCTTGTCTTACCAAGGAATGCCTATGAAGTTCAGTGGTGTGGTTGTCAAAGCATTTGATGGATCGCGAAAATCTGTTATCGGCGAAGTCAACCTTCCCATGACAATTGGCCCACATACATTTCAAATCACCTTCCAAGTCATGGACATTCAAGCTGCTTATAGCTGTCTGTTAGGACGACCATGGATCCATGAAGCAGGGGCAGTAACTTCTACGCTCCATCAAAAGTTAAAGTTTGTAACAAATGGAAAATTGGTAACAATAAGTGGAGAACAAGCCTTGATGGTGAGCCATTTATCCAATTTCTCCTTCATTGGTGCTGATGATGTGGAAGGAACTCAGTTCCAAGGTCTCTCTTTAGAAGACGAATCTTCCAAGAAGAAAACATCGATCTCTTCTTACAAAGAGGCAGTGAAAGTAGTGAAAGATGGAACTACCACTGGCTGGGGGCAAGTTGTGATCCCGACCAAGAATGAAACTAGAGCAGGGCTCGGATGTTCACCGATGTTCTCAAACTGCACCAAGAAGGATGAAACCCTTCGTCCGATCAAGGAAACATTCATTAGTGGAGGATTCCTTAACCCAATTCCTCAAGAGGTTAATGTCCTTATTGAAGAATGCATCGAAGAAGGTCTCTCCGATAGTGAAGAAGAATGGAAATGTTATCTCAATGACTCAGGATACATATCTCAGGAAGAACCATATCCTCCGTCACAGAAATCCAAAGGCAAAGAAACTGAGCCTGTTCCTGCAGAGATCTGGGACACCTTGGGACAACCAAGTGGAAAATTTGATTATATGGTGAAATATACTGCACCTGAAAGTTACAAGATTGCGATTGAGGATATCCAACCAACTGGATGGGGAGATTCCTTTGAATATAATAGTCAACCAGAAGAGGCCTATCAGCCCTGTCAATTTTCTCAGCAGCCTGAAATTACTGAAGGTTTCAGCTTCAATGCATCCGCCAAGGTTTATAATCCTGAAGATGGTTATTATCACATAAATGCCATTTTTGAAGATGAAGGGGAAGATGGTCCCGCAACTGACTCAGAAAGTGTCGCTGACAATGAGTCTCTTCATCCTGAAGACTGGGAAATACATCCTGAAAATTCTGAGGATTGTGACTCATCTTATGCTCTTCAAGAAGTAGAAGAAGACCGTTTCAACTCTACAAAGAACAAGGTTGACAAACCAGGACCTTCAAATCCTGCTCGACCAGCGGTCAATGTCAATACTGAAGATAATTCTGGGGAGAACTTTCCTGAATACATAATACACAGAGGAGTTCGTTGCTACTGGAAGGCTGTCGACGTTCCGAATGTTGTTCGCCGCTCAAAGTAATCACCTCGCTGTTATTTTGACCTCCTGCCTTGCCCAAAGCAGAGAGATGTTTTATAGGGCTTTGCTTTTAAATATTCTGCCCAAATAACTTTGTGTATAGGGCTTTTTTTTAAAAGTTTCCCTCTTTGTCCTGCCCAAGACAAATGAGTTTGTGTTTAGGGCTTTGTGTCAAAAATGAATCATAAATAAAGTGTCATTTTGAATTCCCTACATTATATGTTTTATTTTTGCTTTTTTCTGGAAATGGTAATCCTAAAAAACCAAAATAAAAAAAATAAAAAAAAAAAAAAAAAAACTTTTTCAAAAAAAATCTGCATACACTCTTGCATTCATAAATTTTCTGAAATAGATATAAATCACATGTGCAGATTTACTATTGATAAACCCATTGAATGCAATAACCCTATGCCCTCTCCCAACTTTGAGTTTCCTGTGTTCGAAGCCGAAGAAGAGGAAGAAGAGGAGATCGCGGACGAGATCTCTCGATTACTTAAGCACGAGGAAAGAGCCATTCTGCCTCACAAAGAGCCTTTAGAAAAGATTAACTTGGGTTCTGAAGAAGACAAAAAAGAAGTGACCATTGGATCGCTGCTTGATACTGATGTCAAGAGTAAGTTGACAGACCTTCTCAAAGAATATGTTGACGTGTTTGCCTGGTCCTACCAAGACATGCCTGGGTTGGATACCAATATTGTTCAGCATTACTTGCCATTGAAGCCAGAATGTCCGCCAGTTAAGCAGAAATTGCGAAGGACTCACCCTGATATGGCTAACAAGATCAAAGTGGAAGTTCAAAAGCAACTCGACGCAGGTTTTCTTGTCACCTCTGAGTATCCTCAATGGTTGGCTAACATAGTGCCAGTTCCGAAAAAAGATGGCAAAGTCCGAATGTGTGTTGATTACCGTGACTTGAACAAAGCCAGTCCAAAAGATGACTTTCCATTACCACATATCGACATACTGGTCGATAACACCGCTAAGTTCAACGTCTTTTCCTTCATGGACGGGTTCTCCGGTTACAATCAGATTAAGATGGCTCCTGAAGACATGGAGAAGACATCTTTCATTACCCCATGGGGTACCTTTTGCTACAAAGTGATGCCGTTTGGATTAAAAAATGCAGGCGCAACTTACCAAAGGGCAATGACTACTCTCTTTCATGACATGATGCATAAAGAAATAGAAGTTTATGTGGACGACATGATAGCCAAGTCCAGCACAGAAGAAGAACATATTGAATACCTTCTGAAGTTGTTTCAACGACTAAGGAAATATCAGCTTCGCTTGAATCCTAACAAATGTACTTTTGGGGTTAGATCTGGAAAACTCTTGGGTTTCATTGTCAGCCAAAGAGGTATTGAAGTGGATCCCGACAAAGTTAGAGCTATTCAAGAGATGCCTGCACCAAAAACTGAAAAGCAAGTAAGAGGATTTCTCGGACGATTGAACTATATCTCCAGATTTATCTCTCAAATGACTGCTACTTGTGGGCAAATTTTCAAGCTTCTCCGCAAAGATCAAGGGGTTGTATGGACTGAAGATTGCCAGAAAGCGTTCGACAGTATCAAAGAGTACCTGTTAGAACCACCAATATTGATTCCTCCAGTTGAAGGAAGACCATTAATCATGTACCTTACTGTGTTGGAAGAATCCATGGGTTGTATGCTTGGACAGCAAGATGAAACCGGTAAGAAGGAGCATGCCATCTATTACTTGAGTAAGAAATTCACAGACTGTGAGTCTCGTTACTCCATGCTCGAAAAAACATGTTGTGCTTTGGCTTGGGCTTCAAAACGTCTCCGCCAATACATGATCAACAATACTACTTGGTTAATCTCCAAAATGGATCCGATCAAGTATGTCTTTGAAAAGCCTGCCTTAACAGGAAGGATTGCCCGATGGCAAATGCTGTTATCCGAATATGACATTGAATACCGTGCTCAAAAAGCGGTCAAAGGAAGCATTCTCGCCGATCATTTGGCGCATCAACCAATTAATGAATATCAATCTCTCAAGTTTGACTTTCCTGATGAAGATGTCTTGTACTTGAAGATGAAAGATTGTGACGAACCATTACCGGAAGAAGGTCCTGAGCCTGGATCAAGATGGGGCCTAATTTTCGATGGAGCAGTAAACGCTTTTGGCAATGGAATTGGGGCAATTATTATTACTCCCAAGGGTACTCATATCCCGTTCTCCGCCAGATTGCTATTTGATTGCACCAACAACATCGCAGAATATGAAGCTTGTATCATGGGTCTCGAAGAAGCCATTGACTTAAGGATCAAGATCCTCGACATATATGGAGATTCAGCCCTCGTGATCAACCAAATCAAAGAGAAATGGGAAACTTTCCACCCTGGCTTGATTCCTTACAGAGATTATGCAAGACGTCTGTTGACTTTCTTCAACAAGGTTGAATTGCATCATATACCTCGAGATCAGAATCGAATGGCAGACGCTTTAGCTACTCTATCTTCCATGTTCAAAGTCAATCACTGGAATGATATGCCTACAGTCAGAATCACGCGCCTTGAAAGGCCTGCCTATGTGTTTGCAACTGAAGCAGTCATCGATGATAAACCGTGGTTTCACGACATCAAACGCTTCCTTCAAACTCAAGAGTACCCACTTGGGGCATCAAACAAAGATAAGAAGACTCTAAGGAGACTTTCTGGCAGTTTCTTCCTGAACGGGGATGTGCTATACAAAAGAAACTTCGACATGGTTTTGCTCAGATGCGTGGACAGACACGAAGCAGACATGTTAATGCATGAAGTGCATGAAGGGTCCTTTGGAACTCATTCAAATGGGCATGCAATGTCCAAAAAGATCTTAAGAGCAGGATACTATTGGTTGACAATGGAATCTGATTGTTACAAACACGTGAAGAGATGTCACAAGTGCCAGATCTACGCAGATAAGATCCATGTGCCACCGACTCTACTCAACGTTCTCTCGTCTCCGTGGCCTTTCTCCATGTGGGGTATCGACATGATTGGAATGATCGAACCAAAAGCTTCAAACGGTCATCGTTTCATCTTGGTAGCAATTGATTACTTCACCAAATGGGTCGAAGCAGCATCTTACGCCAATGTTACAAGACAAGTGGTTGTGAGGTTCATCAAGAACAACATCATTTGCCGATATGGTATTCCCAGCAAGATCATTACTGACAATGGTTCAAACCTGAACAACAAGATGATGAAAGAATTATGTGAGGAATTCAAGATTAAGCATCATAACTCTTCTCCTTACAGACCAAAAATGAACGGCGCCGTGGAAGCCGCCAACAAGAACATTAAGAAGATCGTCCAGAAAATGGTCGTCACTTACAAAGACTGGCATGAAATGTTGCCATTTGCTTTACATGGGTACCGTACTTCAGTGCGTACTTCGACAGGGGCAACTCCCTTTTCTCTAGTATACGGCATGGAAGCTGTGCTCCCCGTAGAAGTTGAAATCCCATCAATGAGAGTCCTCATGGAGACTAAGTTATCAGAGGCTGAATGGTGTCAAAGCAGATACGATCAGTTGAACTTAATCGAAGAAAAACGTATGACTGCTCTATGCCATGGACAGTTATACCAAGCAAGAATGAAACAAGCCTTCAACAAAAAGGTTCGACCTCGTGAATTTCAAGAAGGCGACCTCGTGCTTAAAAAGATCTTGTCTTTTCAACCAGATTCTAGGGGCAAATGGTCTCCTAATTACGAAGGCCCGTATGTTGTCAAAAGAACATTTTCTGGCGGCGCCATGACTCTTGCAACCATGGATGGTGATGAACTCCCACATCCTGTGAATGCTGATGCAGTCAAGAAATACTTTGTCTAAAAAAGAACAAAAGAACAGCTCGGTAAGTCGAAAACCCGCAAAGGGCGACTTAGGCAAAAATGAGCGTCTCGGTGGACTGAAAACCTGAAAGGGCGGTCCAGGCAAAAATTAGAGACAATAAAACAGAAAAAATTCATCCTGGTAGATTGAAAACCTGAAAGGGCAATCTAGGCAAAAATTAGGGATTTATGACAAAGTAACTGCATCAGTCCATACTTCGTCACCTGAAGAGTCTGTACTTCATCAAAGGATCTTCGATCAAATCATCGCCAATCTGAAGCGACAAGCACAGTTGGAACTCAAAGTTGTTGGGGGGAATAGTGGTTATTGCTTTCAACGTAGCCTTTTCCGCATAATTACCATTTCCAACTTTTGTAAATACTCTATGGAATCACGCCTTTAGCTGATTACCATCCTCTTAAATAAATTTGAGCCTTGTGCCCATTTGTTTGCAATCTTTAATTTCTTTCAGCTTGCCAAAATGACGCTTTAATTGTGTTATTCACTTTTGAAACAAAAAAAAGAAAAAATAAGTTTTAAATGAATTTACTTCACTTTTCTTTTTCAAAATAAAAGCGAAATTTTCCTTTGAGTTGTGAACAACATAAGGAACATCAGCAGTCGTCTCCATAGGACGAATCAAGGATTATGATAGGAAAAGCTCTTCTGTCCCCAGTGAAGAAGGTCTTCTATCCCCAGTGTCAAAGATTTCCCATCTCCAGTGACGAAGATTTTCCATCACCAATGAAGAGGTTCTTCCATCTCAATGAGAAAAGATGCTTATCTTCCCCAGAAAAGTTTAAAACATGCAGCACCATTCATCACCTGTGTTATCTACACCGTGTTGAAGAACATTTGCCGAGTATCTGGTTGTATTGCGACGTCGGTCCCTCTCCAGTATACACTTCTTTGTCTGTCAATATCGTCAGTATGCATGCTACATTCATGACATTCATCATTCATACATATTTGCGTCATTTATGCATCATTACATTTTTCAATGTTTGCTTCGAAATCACTTGTTCAGGATATATCTATTCCGAAAAAAAAAGAGAAAAAAAGAAAAAAGAAAAAGAAGAAAAGAAAAAGAAACAGTATGGGTGTGTCATCTCTCCAGTAGGTCGTCACCCATAAGCAAAAAGAACATATTCTTTCTCCAGTTCCCCACTGAGATCATTCCTCGTGGAAGAAGGTTGCTTCAGTTTCTCCTCTCCAAAACGAAGGAGAAAATACCCATTTGAGTTCATTCCTCATTGGGTACAAAGTCTTGTTTGACTGTTTCTTTCCAATTCATTCTTGGTTAGAACCTTGTCTTTACCAAAGACTCAAATTCCGATTCCTCAAACAGAGTCGTGAAAAAATAGACAATAAGCAATAGCCTCGTCATCAGAGCAGCTTATGTCTCTTCCAAAAGTTTTTTTCCTCTCAAGGAAATCAATCATGAAGACCATTTGACGACCAGGGCCTTATTACTGTTCACAAGGCTGAATAACCAGTAATTCCCCTAGCAAAGTCTCCAGGATCATTTTATCACTCGGCTGATAATTGATCATGTCTTCAAAACCACTATCACAAGGCTGGTAGTCGGTAACCCTTTGTTCTGGTTATATTATTTAACATGTCTATCACAAGGCTGATAGTCGGTAATATTAACCAAACCTTTGAAACTCTTTTTACCTTGTCAAGTCTATCACCATGCTGATAGTCGGTAACACAGTTTCATACCTTTCACCTTCGCATTATTAAACAAGTCTATCCCCAAGCTGAAAGTCGATAATGTCGATAGGTAAGCTTTTTTACAAAGCTATCATTCCCCGGTGAAGCATACACTTGCTTTCCCGAAGAAAAAAACGGATTCTCTTCCTAAAACGGATTGAGACATCCTTCCCAACCTCTTTTCCCCAGCGGAGTCAGTTCTTGATATTCCCTCGGTAAAGATATCCTTGCATCATTCGCAATTTTGGTATCTTAGGTCCAAAATTCGCGTCTTCTGATATTTAAGTCTCTTCCACCCTACCAAAACGAAGATTTTCAATCTTCATGTCTCAGGTTGAAGAAACTTAAATAGGGGCATCTGTCATACCCCAATTTTTGACCTAAGATACCACCTCATATCATTGCATATGCATCATTTGCATCTCTAACAAATTGCATAGCTTGTGTTTGTTACTTGTGACTCAACAGGATTTAATCAGGAAATCACTCATCAGTACAAGTAACAATCAATTAGGGTTTTATTCTCCCTTCATCTCAAAAGAATTATCTTCATCAACAATCAACATTTGGTCCTCAGAGATTCATTTCAACAAAGCTCAACAGCTTTGAATCGACTGAATTAGGGTTTTGACTGAAGACAGCATACTCCTGACTTTTGCTCAGAATTTGACCTAATAGCTTGGGACATGATATCAAGACTTCAAGTGCATCATTTTGACCTAATCCATTGGCTCATAACATCTCCTACACAAGGATTGATCAACAGAGAAATTTCAAATCATCAGATTAGGGTTTTGAACTATCAGGGACAAAAATCAGGGATCACATTTGGGAAACCCTAAAAATCCCCAGGAAGTCAATCAAAGGTTTCAATCATTTTCAAATAATACCTATGACAATATACAATGGAAATTACATCTCAATTCAAGATCCACAGTCATCAATTTCATCAGGTCGACAATTAGGGTTTTTGACCTAATTCACTGAACCACTGACTTTTTAATCAGGACATGGTGCCACAACTCAAACCATGGCTCAATATCCTCTAATGCTTCAACATGATTCATTCATACCATTCATTTGGTGAGGGTAGCCTGTTTCATTTGAAATCTCCAGAAACGCGATTCGACTGAAAAAGTCAACAGTACAAGATCACCATTGACTTTTGGGGAATTTTGGTCAACTATGACTTTTGAAGTTTTGAATCATCAATATGTGATATATGAAGTCATTTGATCAAGAAAAATCAAGAAAATCAATCAAGAATCAAAAAGTCAAAAGTTTGACTTTTCATACTTAGAAAAATTTCTAAGTGTTTTTCATGGTTTTTTTCCAAACTTTGAAAGGGAATTTCTCAAAATTTCACCTACAAACTGAAAAAAACTTCCAACATGAAAGTTGTAGATTTTGATCCAATAAACAACTTTGACACATATAAATTTTTTCCAAAAGATCAACCATTTAAGAGATATGGAGCTTCAAAGTTGGTACTTTTGGAAAACTTCACTTAAAACTTCATTTTCTTCAAAGTTCATGGATCTTTTTCACCCACTTCCTTAAGGATCTTGAAGAAACTTTCAACTAGGGTTTTGAAGTGTGTAATATGAGCTTTCCAAAATGTCCAAGAGCATGAAAAAATATGGAGTGTAGCCATGGTTTTGAATTTTGACATTAGTGAACTTTTCACTTGAAATTACATGCCATTTTTACTAAGTTATGAACCAATTTGCCAAATGATCCAAGTAATGATGCATAGAAGCAATAATTGGTAGATATTTTCTGATTTGAGATCAGAATGGAAGAGGATAAGAAGCTTGAGAAATAACCATGGTTAAGTCACTTTTAACCATTTGCATTTAATGTGAAAGATTCCATTTTATCTCTTAAGCCAAATCATCATTCTTGATCAACTTGCAAGAGCTTTGTATTCAGAAACTTTGGCCTATAAATAGAGGTGCAAATCACTCTTCAATTCACACCAAAACCTCACAATTATAGGTTTTCTCTCTTCTTTCTTGAATTACAAGTTTCATAGTTTTCAAAGAGGTAGAAAACTCAACCTCCAAATCATTGAAGTTATGGCCAAAGTGATGGTTCTAACAACTCATAAACATCATATGGGATGTGTTTGAACCACTCACACACCCCAAATCACCCCAAAACTCAGATTCACTTTTCAACCTCCATATGAACATCAAATGAGCCTTATCATGCCAAAATCCACACAAGCTCATTTCTGTCCAAACTAATGCTTCAAACACATTCCATATATCATATATGAGCTATACCAATCATCATCCATGACCTGAAACACCTCCATCATCAGATTCGATCCTCACTCCAAGCAACTGCAGATCGGGTCCCATGACTATGCTCAGACGAATTCAACTTGTTCCAGACATCCAGACACCTTCCATAATCATCATAGAAGCTATTCAGATTGATACAAAGCATCTGTAACACCTCCAGATCAAAATCCAATTCTCAGTTTGGCCGTTTTTGAGGTAAGTGCACTTGAACTTCAAACTCTACTCTCCACGCATCATAAATGAAATATGAACATACCATCTCATTTCTGCACACATGAGGATCATTAACCCTCAATCAATTGCATCATAACTTGCACATACACGATTTCACGATCAAATTCAGTTTTAGGGTTCTTCATGTTCATGCGAAAATTGACCCCCTTAGAGTGAAAATAAATGAAATTAAAGGTCATCATCATGTTCCTCGTGAAAAACCGAGTGAGATAGACCCTTTGATTAATCAAAACAACACAGTTTTGAAGATTTTTGAAAATCAGTTGAAGGTGTGTTCTTGGCGCCAGTTTTGGTTTGGAAATTTCAAATGCTAAGTTTAAAATATAATTCAATAGAAGCGTGTATATTACAAGCTGCGCGCGCAGCTCAGTTGGCAAGTGTTTTGAGTTGTGAGAGAGAGGGCGTGGGTTAAAACCCTAGTGGAGACAAAACCAATTTTTTACCACTTGTTTTCTTTCATTTTTTAACAAACTTCATCAATTAATTTAACCAATCAAAATTCATTATTTTTTCTTCATTTTTTACACACTTCTTATTTAATATACCTATTTTGACAATATCAAAAAAAATCATCAAAAAAATATTTATTTAATATGTTTTTATTTAGGTTTAAAATGACTTATTTTTAAGTATTTTTAATACTTTAAATATTGTTTTTTCATTTAAATTTTTTAACCTAATCACTTGTAAATATTTTTGTGATCAAACCCTAATCATTTAGGTCTTAATTAGGCATTAAAACTTGTTTTAACTTAATTAAGTTGACTTTTGTCAAATTCAAATCGTTTTAAAACAAGCGATCGCGATTCTTTTCAAAAACGATAAACCATTTCTTTTTTGATTCTCAGAGGAAACTTTTGATTAAATCTTTTTAATTGATCAATTGATTTTCAAAACGAAGTGGGGCCTCTCGAATATTAGAGAGTGTAAGTCCCATTTCTTTTCCTTTTGTACAGTTTTCAAAACATTCTTCAAAACAATAAAACTTCTTCAAAATAAACAATTTTCAAACAGTTTTCAAATCATTTTCAAAGCAACAAAACTCCAAAGAAACTTCAAACTTTTCAATATACCATGGGCCTCCATGTAGGTATAAGCCCCAAGCCCTTTTGTACATACCCACTCAAGTACATGAAGTTAGGTATTTCATTGTACGCCTTTTGTACATATCTCGATCAATGTGTTTTTTTAAACTTTGAATAACAAACCAAAAATGAAGGTTTCTTTAAATCTTCCCAAAAATACCATGGGCCTCCATGTAGGTATAAGTCCCAAGCCCTTTGTAAATACCTGTTTACTTAGCTTTGAATAAATTCAAGTGGACCTTTCATCGAGTGTGAGTCCCGAGCCCTGTGTATACAAATGGATCATGCTTACAGGTATATTTCCTTCATAAACTCCATTATATACACACACTTTGTCATATATGTATAACTGTTCATATTTGTTCATGTACTTGTTCATATTTGTTCGTACTTGTTCATACTTGTGATTGTGTTATATGCTTATTCAACTTAGTACAACACTAGGTTCCCCATAGCCTCCTATTGGGCTTCGTGCAAAGAATCTCCCTAGTTTAGGTTAGGACATAGAGTATGGTTTCCCGGTGAAGTCGCTCTAAGAGCTCAAACCAACTATACCACGCCTCCCCTTGGGCTTTGTACAAACGAGTGACCCTCCCATAGCCTCCTCTTGGGCTTACAATGCAAGGACCCTGGATTGTCCCTCCCATAGCCTCCTCTTGGGCTTACAATGCAAGGACCCTCGGATAGCCTCCTCTTGGGCTTCGTACAAGGACCCACGGGCTTCTTATAAGCATCCCCCAATATCCAAATCAAAATACCCTAGGAGATTAGACATTTTTCATCTCTATGCTAGGAGTATCTCTTATATATCATCACAAACAATCAATCAATCAAACTTCTTTTGCCACAAGGCTGGCTAATCAATCAAACTGTTTTACCACCGTACTGGATGATTAATCAAAGTTTTTGTCACAAGGCTGACTTCATTGAAACTTTTTCCACGAGGCTGGCTGATTAATCAAAACTTTTTGTCACAAGGCTGACTTCATTGAAAGTTTTTGCCACAAGGCTGGTTAAACAAACCAAAATCAAACAGATGTATGTGATGATATAGATTAGATACATCTAGCATTTAGACGACATTTGTCTATTTTCCTTTGCTTCCACTAGCATAAGTGGGAACTACGATTGCTCTGACTTTCTCAACATCCCTTTGAGAATACGTAGGCACAAGGTCGATCCTTGGCGAGCAAAACAAAACAAAAAAAACCATTCAAACCTTAGCACCCGTAGACCCCGAGCTACAGATGCTCTGATTCCCTCTAAGGGATATGTATGCAGAGGATCGCGATGATCTTTGCGAGCATAATCAAACAAACACCTTAGGTCCCACCTATTTCACAACAGAACCTCCACCGTAACATAGAATAAAAAACAATAAAGAACCCTGTAGAGTACTACAGATACGTTGGGTGCTAATACCTTCCCTTCGTATAACCAACCCTCTTACCCAAGATCTCCCCCCACTTTTAGGTTATTGCAGCTTTTTTCCTTTTCCTCCTTTGGAAATAATAAAAAGTTTGGTCGAAACAAAAGAAAAATCATTTTTTATGAGCACTCGAGCCCAAAGAAGGCATCAGGTGTCTCATCCCACAAAAAAGAGGAACAAAACGATTTTTCGCCCGCGACAGAAAAATGGCGACTTCACTGGGGACCATCTTTTTATTGTTTCCAAAGGAAGGGTTAATTCTAATTATTGTTTTTATTTTAATTTTTGTTACATGCGTGATTCTTTGGCTCTGTTACTTGTGTGGTTCTGTTACAAGTGATACATTATGGACAAATCCTAACCCGGATTAAGTACACATAAGAAATTAGGTGGAGGGTATAGTCATGTGCAGGCGCACTTGAGAATCCTTCCGCTCAGTGGAGGTTCCTTGTTGGTAATATATGTTTAGCATGCTTTCGTAGCGAAGACATTATTGCCGCATTGAACTGTAGAAGCTGAGAGACCGTAGAACCCCAACCCATCCTGGCCTTATTAGGACGTGGTGCAGAAACGATCCAGGTGAAGACTTGGATAGTTGTCATGCGGAGAACCACACTCAGACGAGTTTTTCTTGAGAATATTTCTGGCTCATCAGTTTAGTTGTGAAAGCCGGTAATATCCGAAAGAAAAATGTAGACTCTGACGTATCAGTAGAACATGTTGTACAGGTGATTAACTAGATCTATCCCTATTTGGTTCTCTGACCTCATGCTCGTGACGCTGGACCTTTGAACCTGTGTGTACTATGTTTGAATTACCATGTTTGTGTACCATGTTTGCGTTACCATTATCATGTCTGTTTTACCATGTTTGAATATGTGGCATTCATGCATCCACGCATTCATACATTCAAAAAAAAAACCATCTTTTTTCCATAAAAACATGATTTTTCCAAAGATTTAGAGAAATTTTTTTTTTTTTTTTTGCAAACATTTTAGGATTTAGTCATGGAAGAAGTAAAAAGGCATACCAAGAAATACGGTTTCAAAGCGCCTGATGTGGGAAAACTGATAGAGTTAGCATCTTCTGTACAAAATCCTTCCAATTTTAGGAAAAGTTATGGAAAACTTTTGCCTATCTTGAACACTCATGTTGATGAAGGACTTCTCAAAACTCTGGTTCAGTTCTATGATCCCGTTTACCGTTGTTTCACCTTTCCAGACTACCAGTTGGTACCGACCTTGGAAGAATATGCCAATCTTTTGGGTATTCCTGTGTCTGACAAAATACCCTACAATGGTTTGGAAGCCATTCCTAAGTCACATGTCATTGCAACAAGTATCCATTTGAAAAAGTCTGAAGTAGAGAGTAATTGGACTACCAAAGGAAACCTCCCGGGTTTAACCTCACACTTCCTGATAAAGAAAGCCTTTGATTTCATCGAAACTAGTAGCATGATAGCTTTTGAAGCTATACTAGCCTTGCTCATCTATGGGTTGGTTCTGTTTCCCAATGTCGACAACTTTGTTGATATCAATGCCATAAAGATCTTTCTGATTGGAAATCCTGTTCCGACTTTGCTGGGTCACATGTATTTCTCTGTTCATCATAGGAATCGCCAAGGCGGTGGAATCATTGTATGTTGTGCACCTCTATTGTTCAAATGGATTGTTTCACACTTACCTGAGTCTCCTATTTTCACAGAAAACCGAGAAGGTTTGCGTTGGCCTCGAAGACTTATGTCTCTTACTAATAATGATATCCGTTGGTATACCTTGGCTCGCTGTGGTACGGAAACCATTGATAGTTGCGGAGAATTCGCCAACGTACCTCTCATTGGTACACAAGGAGGAATTAACTACAATCCGATCTTAGCCCGACGACAACTCGGGTATGCAAATTCAGTTAAACCTGTTGGTCTCGCAGTAGAAAGCTACTTCTATCAAGAAAAGGAAGATCCTCAAAGGTTGAAGACAACAATGATGAGAGCTTGGTACGACGTCCGATGGAAAGAAAAAGGTGAGGAAAGGAATTGCATTGCTACGGACGCCTACACCTGCTGGGTAAAGAAAAGAGCAAAGGAGTTTCAAATGCCTTATGATTATGAAAAACCCATGTCTCTTGTGGTATCTCAACTACCCAATATTCCCATTCCCACTATGAAGGAATACCAAGACACTTTAGCCAAGATGAGGTTAGAGAAAAATGCTTGGGAGCACAAGTTTCGTAGGACCGATATGGAAAACAGAAGGTTGAAGAAACAAGTGAAAGATCACGAAGAAACTCTCTACTGTCAAGATGGATGGCTCATGAGTAAAGATGAGAAGATTCGTCAGAAAGACGCTGCAATCAAGAGGTACATCAAAGAAAGCAAGAAAAAACCTGAAGGTTCAACAAGCAACGCTCCAACTCCTGACGATTGGAAGAATATTGTTGACAAGCTAAAGACCGAAAAGGCCGAATTGAAAGCTTACTATGGGAAAGAAATCATGAAGCTCAAGCTGCACAATGCATTTGGTTCTTCGTCTGATGAAGATGCTTAGGATTGTTTAGCTTTTTATTTATCATTTGCTTTTGTAAGGAGCTATGCTCCAATGTTGTAACATTTCCCATTTATTGAATAAAAGAACAGTTTGTGTACAAATGTTTGCAAGGAAATAATCTTTAAAATATTTGGAAAAATCATAAATTTCTTTTTGCATACATCATTCTGCATATCGAGTCTGTTGTATAGAGTCTTATCTTTTGGATCTTTCTCCAATAGATCGTCAAGCTGTCGCGTCTCAAAGTTTCTCGACCGCGCTCGCAATCAGATCACAGATACAATACTCGTTCAAGCAGAAGAAGAGTAATGGAACACTCTGAACAAGAGAATGTTGAGCTCCGTGGTACAGTGACCACCCTTCAGGAAAAGTTGGAAAGTCTCACTACTCTGGTTGACTCCTTAATGGCCGCACAGAATCAGCCGCCGCCACCCAACAGTCAAGCAACAGTAACATCTGAGGTCACTACTCCAGTTTCTACGGTTGCATTCGGCATTCCATCTTTTTCCATGCCAGAAGGTTGGGGCACGCCTTTTAGCTTTGGTACAGGTTTCCGCCATAATGTTTCTGGGGTTCAAACATCCACAACTGAAGCGCCTGCTGCTCAGAGTTCACAGTTCACTCCAAATCAGGGGGTAACTTTTTCTCAAATCACTATGGCACTTTCTCAACCCACTATGACAGTTCCGACCCCTACGGTTCACACTGTTCCTTATGATGGCAATGAGATTTATCATGATCAAGGTGATAGCACAAATCAGCGTAATCTTGTGGGAGATCTCCAAGAACAGTTTAACAAGATGCAGTTGGAAGTTAAAGCTATCCGTGGAAAAGATTTGTTTGGAAAGAATGCCCAGGAGCTATGTTTGGTTCCCAGTGTACAAATACCAGCTAAATTCAAGGTCCCAGACTTTGAGAAGTACAAAGGTAGTTCTTGTCCGCAAAGTCATCTCGTGATGTATGCCAGAAAGATGTCTACTTATGCAGACAATCATCAGTTGCTTATCCATTACTTTCAAGACAGTTTGACTGGTGCCGCACTGAAGTGGTACACTGGTTTGGATAGCACTAATATTCGAACATTCAATGACCTAGGTGAGGCCTTTGTCCGACAATACAAATATAACTCGGATATGGCTCCGGATAGAGATCAGCTTCGGTCCATGGCTCAGAAAGACCATGAAGCTTTCAAAGAGTATGCCCAACGATGGAGAGAAACTGCTGCTCAGATTAATCCACCGTTAAAAGAGAAAGAGATGACAAAGATCTTCTTGAATACTCTCAGTCCGTTTTATTATGAACGCATGATTGCTAGTGCTCCAAGTGATTTCACCGAAATGGTAAACATGGGTATGCGTTTAGAAGAAGGAGTCCGAACAGGACGTTTGACTAAAGAAGGTGGATCTTCAAGTGGAACCAAAAAGTTCGGAAGTGGTTTCCCAAAGAAGAAAGAACAAAGTGTTGACATGGTATCCCAAGGGAGGCCAAGAGGAAATGTCAATCGTCCACGACAGGTAGCTGCTATTGCACCAGTCGTTAATACAACACCGAATCTGGGATTTACCCCGCAATTTCAACAACAGCCTCGACCACAGGCTCAGCAGTTAAACAATAATCAGAATCGAGTACAAAGAGCTCCACAGTTTGATCCAATTCCAATGACATACACGGAATTGTACCCTGCTTTGATTGAAAGAGGTCTTGTTCAAACTAAAGCACCACCACCAGTACCTGAGAAACTCCCATGGTGGTACAAAGCAGAGGTCTCATGCCCTTATCATCAAGGAGCACCTGGCCATGATCTTGAGCATTGCATAGCTTTGAAATACGAAGTTCAGAGGTTGGTTAGATCTAATCTTCTCTCTTTCAGAAATTTGAATCCTAATGTGCAAGAAAATCCGCTGCCCAATCATGGAGGACATGTTGTAAACATGGTGTATGGATGTCCTGGCCAATACCGAGTCTATAATATCAACTTCTCAAGAGCAGATTTGGTACAAATGCACGCCACTCTCTGTCGAGGGCCGAGTTTTCGCCAGCATCAATACGGTTCCTGTAGAATATGTTGTGTGGATCCTCACGGGTGTTCGATTGTGAGAAGAGATCTCCAAGTTTTGCTAGATAATGGTACTATTGAGATCTACAGAAATAGGGATGAAAATGAAGTTAACATGATAGGATGTTATCCGCATGAGCTTTTAGTCTCAGATATCAACTCGGAAATGCCTACAGTTAACGTCATCATTCCTCATTTCAACATGCCTGAGCGCATGGAAGTTACTTACAACAAGCCGAAGGTTCCTGTTGCTCCTTTGATCATTTGTCTACCTGGATCTGTTCCTTATGACTCTGACAAGGCAGTTCCATACAACTACAATGCCACAATGATAAAGAACGGACAAGAAGTTCCTTTGCCTACTCTTTCATCTGTCGAAAACATCGCTGATGTGAGTCGAGTAACAAGAAGTGGACGTGTGTATACTCCACTACCTCCAAAACAGCCTGTTGCTCCTGTAACTGGGCAAAATCCTGTTGGTACACCAGTGGGGAATCCTGTGGAAACTCCTGTCGGTAACACGAACACTGATGTTGGTCAATCCAGTGGAACCAATGTCAATCCTGATTTTGATGAAATTTTGAAGCTTATCAAAAGAAGTGAATACAAGATTGTGGATCAGCTTATGCAGACTCCTTCAAAAATCTCAATACTTTCATTGCTGTTAAACTCAGAAGCCCACAGGGAAGCCCTGATGAGGGTCTTGGATCAAGCTTTTGTAGATCATGATGTGACTGTTGACCATTTTGATGGGATAATAGCCAACATAACAGCTTGCAACAATTTAAGCTTCTGTGATGAAGAACTCCCCGAGGAGGGTAAAAATCACAATCTTGCTTTGCACATTTCTATGAATTGTCAGTCAGACTCTTTGTCCAATGTGTTGGTAGACACCGGATCTTCCTTGAATGTGATGCTTATTCAACTTAGCACAACACTAGGTTCCCCATAGCCTCCTATTGGGCTTCGTGCAAAGAATCTCCCTAGTTTAGGTTAGGACATAGAGTATGGTTTCCCGGTGAAATCGCTCTAAGAGCTCAAACCAACTATACCACGCCTCCCCTTGGGCTTTGTACAAACGAGTGACCCTCCCATAGCCTCCTCTTGGGCTTACAATGCAAGGACCCTGGATTGTCCCTCCCATAGCCTCCTCTTGGGCTTACAATGCAAGGACCCTCGGATAGCCTCCTCTTGGGCTTCGTACAAGGACCCACGGGCTTCTTATAAGCATCCCCCAATATCCAAATCAAAATACCCTAGGAGATTAGACATTTTTCATCTCTATGCTAGGAGTATCTCTTATATATCATCACAAACAATCAATCAATCAAACTTCTTTTGCCACAAGGCTGGCTAATCAATCAAACTGTTTTACCACCGTACTGGATGATTAATCAAAGTTTTTGTCACAAGGCTGACTTCATTGAAACTTTTGCCACGAGGCTGGCTGATTAATTAAAACTTTTTGTCACAAGGCTGACTTCATTGAAAGTTTTTGCCACAAGGCTGGTTAAACAAACCAAAATCAAACAGATGTATGTGATGATATAGATTAGATACATCTAGCATTTAGACGACATTTGTCTATTTTCCTTTGCTTCCACTAGCATAAGTGGGAACTACGATTGCTCTGACTTTCTCAACATCCCTTTGAGAATACGTAGGCACAAGGTCGATCCTTGGCGAGCAAAACAAAACAAAAAAAACCATTCAAACCTTAGCACCCGTAGACCCCGAGCTACAGATGCTCTGATTCCCTCTAAGGGATATGTATGCAGAGGATCGCGATGATCTTTGCGAGCATAATCAAACAAACACCTTAGGTCCCACCTATTTCACAACAGAACCTCCACCGTAACATAGAATAAAAAACAATAAAGAACCCTGTAGAGTACTACAGATACGTTGGGTGCTAATACCTTCCCTTCGTATAACCAACCCTCTTACCCAAGATCTCCCCCCACTTTTAGGTTATTGCAGCTTTTTTCCTTTTCCTCCTTTGGAAATAATAAAAAGTTTGGTCGAAACAAAAGAAAAATCATTTTTTATGAGCACTCGAGCCCAAAGAAGGCATCAGGTGTCTCATCCCACAAAAAAGAGGAACAAAACGATTTTTCGCCCGCGACACTTACCTATCGACATTATCGACTATCAGCACAGGGATAGACTTGTTTAATAATGCAAAGGTGAAAGGTATGAAACTGTATTACCGACTATCAGCATTGTGATAGACTTGACAAGGTAAATACATTTCAAAGGTTTGGTTAATATTACCGACTATCAGCATGGTGATAGACATGTTTAATAATATAACCAGAACAAAAAGGTTACCGACTACCAGCCTTGTGATAGCGGTTCTGAAGACAAGATCAATTATCAGCCGAGTGATAAAATGATTCTGGAGACTTTGCTAGGGAAATTACTGGTTATTCAGCCTTGTGAACAGTAATAAGGCCCTGATTGTCAAATGGTCTTCATGATTGATTTCCTTGAGAGGAAAAGTCTTTTGGAAGAGACATAAGCTGCTCGGATGATGAGGCTATTGCTTATTGTCTGTTTTTTCACGACTCTGTTTGGGGAATCGGAATTTGAATCTCTGGTAAAGACAAGGTTCTATCCAAAAATGAATTAGAAAGAAACGATCAAACAAGACTTTGTACCCATGAGGAATGAACTCAACTGGGGATTTTCTCCTTTTTTTTGGAGAGGAGAAACTAAAGCAACCTTCTTCCACGAGGAATGATCTCAGTGGGGATCTGGAGAAAGAAGATGTTCTTTCTGCTTATGGGTGACAACCTACTGGAGAGATGACACGCCCATACCTGTTTCTTTTTTTCTTTTTCCTTTTTTTTTTCTTTTTTTCTTTTTTTGGGATAGATGTATCCTAAACAAGTGATTTTGAAGCAAACATTTAAATGATGCAAATATGTATGAATGATGAATGTCATGAATGTAGCATGCATGCTGACGAAACTGACAGACAAAAAGTGTATACTGGAGATGGACCGACGTCGCAATACAACCAGATACTTGGAAAATGTTTTTCAACACGGTATAGATAACGCGGGTGAAGCATGGTGTTGCATGTTTTAAACTTCTCTGGGGAAGACAATCGTCTTTTCTCACTAAGATGGAAGAACTTCTTCACTGGAGATAGAAAATCTTCGTCACTAGGGATAAAAGACCTTCTTCACTGGGGATAGAAGAGCTTTTCCTATCATAATCTTTGATTCATCCTATGGAGATAGCTGTTGATGTTCCTTCGAATGTTCACCACTCAAAGGAAAGTTTCGCTTTTATTTTGAAAAAGAAAAGTAAATTCATTTAAAACTTTTTTTCTTTTTTTCTTTCAAAAGTGAATAACACAATTAAAGCGTCATTTTGCAAGCTAAAAGAAATTAGAGATTGCAAACAAATGGGCACCAGGCTCAAATTTATTTAATAGGATGGTAATCAGCTAAAGGCTAGATTCCATAGAGTATTTACAAAAGTTGGAAATGGTAAATATGCGGAAAAGGCTACATTGGAAGCAATAACCACCATTCCCCCTAACAACTTTGAGTTCCAACTGTGCTTGTCGGTTCAGATTGGCGATGATTTGATCGAAGATCCTTTGATGAAAAAGACTCTTCATGTGACGAAGTATGGACTGATGCAGTTACTTTGTCACAAATCCTTAATTTTTGCATAGATTGCCCTTTCAGGTTTTCAATCTACCAGGATAAGTTTTTCTGTTTATTGTCTCTAATTTTTGCCTGGACCGCCCTTTCGGGTTTTCAGTGCACCGAGACGCTCATTTTTGCCTAAGTCGCCCTTTGCGGGTTTTCGACTTACCGAGCTGTTCTTTTGTATTTTTTAGACACAGTATTTCTTGACTGCATCAGCATTCACAGGATGTGGGAGTTCATCACCATCCATGGTTGCAAGAGTCATGGCGACGCTAGAAAATGTTCTTTTGACAACATACGGGCCTTCGTAATTAGGAGACCATTTTCCCCTAGAATCTGGTTGAAAAGGCAAGATCTTTTTAAGCACGAGGTCGCCTTCTCGAAATTCACGAGGTCGAACCTTTTTGTTGAAGGCTTGTTTCATCCTTGCTTGGTATAACTCTCCATGGCATAGAGCAGTCATACGTTTTTCTTCGATTAAGTTCAACTGATCGTATCTGCTTTGACACCATTCAGCCTCTGATAACTTAGTCTCCATGAGGACTCTCATTGATGGTATTTCAACCTCTACGGGAAGTACAGCTTCCATGCCGTATACTAGAGAAAAAGGGGTTGCCCCTGTTGAAGTACGCACTGAAGTACGATACCCATGTAAGGCGAATGGCAGCATTTCATGCCAGTCTTTGTAAGTGACGACCATTTTCTGGACGATCTTCTTAATGTTCTTGTTGGCGGCTTCATCGGCGCCATTCATTTTTGGTCTGTAAGGAGAAGAGTTATGATGCTCAATCTTGAATTCCTCACACAGTTCTTTCATCATTTTGTTGTTCAAGTTCGAACCATTGTCAGTAATGATCTTGCTGGGAACACCATATCGGCAAATGATGTTATTCTTGATAAACCTCACAACCACTTGTCTTGTAACATTGGCGTAAGAAGCTGCTTCGACCCATTTGGTGAAGTAATCAATTGCCACCAAGATGAAACGATGACCGTTTGAAGCTTTTGGTTCGATCATTCCGATCATGTCGATACCCCACATGGAAAAAGGCCATGGAGATGAGAGAACGTTGAGTAGAGTCGGTGGCACATGGATCTTATCTGCGTAGATCTGGCACTTGTGACATCTCTTCACGTGTTTATAACAGTTAGATTCCATTGTCAACCAATAGTATCCTGCTCTTAACGTTTTCTTGGACATTGCATGCCCATTTGAATGAGTTCCAAAGGACCCTTCATGCACTTCATGCATTAACATGTCTGCTTCGTGTCTGTCCATGCATCTGAGCAAAATCATGTCGAAGTTTCTTTTGTATATCACGTCTCCATTCAGGAAGAAACTGCCAGAAAGTCACCTTAGAGTTTTCTTATCTTTGTTTGATGCCCAAAGCGGGTATTCTTGAGTTTGAAGGAAGCGTTTGATGTCGTGGAACCACGGTTTATCATCGGTGACTGCTTCAGTTGCAAACACATAGGCGGGCCTTTCAAGGCGCGTAATTCTGACTTTAGGCATATCGTTCCAATGACTGACTTTGAACATGGAAGATAGAGTAGCCAAGGCGTCTGCCATTCGATTCTGATCTCGGGGTATATGATGCAATTCAACCTTGTTGAAGAAAGTCAACAAACGTCTTGCATAATCTCTGTAAGGAATCAAACCAGGGTGGTAAGTTTCCCACTTGTCTTTGATTTGGTTGATCACGAGAGCTGAATCTCCATATATGTCGAGGATCTTGATCCTTAAGTCAATGGCTTCTTTGAGACCCATGATACAAGCTTCGTATTCTGCGATGTTGTTGGTACAATCAAATAGCAGTCTGGCGGAGAATGGGATATGAGTACCCTTGGGAGTGATGATAACTGCCCCAATTCCATTGCCAAATGCGTTTACTGCTCCATCAAAAATTAGGCCCCGTCTTGATCCAGGATCAGGACCTTCTTCAGGTAATGGTTCGTGTAGCAACCTGCCCTAAAAATAAAGCTTTTAGAGTCGCCACCTATTCTGAAGGGCGAATAGGAAACCCTACGCAGTTATGAGATTCAGGGTAAGTTATTATAATCAGGTCGAGGGAAGGTGTTAGGCACCCTCAACCCTTTCCTATGGCTTTGAATCTAAGGCAACAGTTTATGGCTAAAAGTTAAGGTTAATAGCTAAAGAAGTGAAAAGGGCAAAATTGAGATTTGAAGTGAATTGAGATTTTAGGGAGGGGGACTTGCCTTGGTTATCCAAGTGCCTACGTATCTCCTTAGGGAGAATCAGAGTCAACGTAGTTCGGGCACAGGGTTGTACGCCTTAGAATTGATTATGGAGGTGTTTGAAGGCTTTTTGAATGGCCTACCGTAGTTTTGAATTTGATTTGAAAGGCATTTTGAATTGCCTGATTGAAAAGGATGAAAATCCGTGGTATCGTGGTTTAGTGTGTTTTAGATGTTTCGGGCGTACAACCCTGATTTGATATGGCACCGTTAGATGCGGTGACCAATAGCTTTGGTCAGTATAGCTAACGGATTACGGGCATTGCTGATTACTCAGATCGATAGATTGATCTTCGCGGATATCAAATTAAAATGTATTTTAATTTATATATTTTTTATCTCTCGTCTAATGCGACTGATAGCTTCAGTCGGATCGAGGAGAGAATTAATGAGAGTTTTCGCCAAATGGCAATGGGATTGGACGAATCCTAATAATGATAACCTTGCTAGGTTTTTTTATGACTTAAATAATTAAAACTAATTAAATAAATTATTTGAAATAATCGAAGAATCGGAGATAAATCCTAAATCCTCATATTAGCCTAATCCTGATTTATTAAATTAATTAAACCCTAAATTTAATTCGAAAACTTAAAATAGATAATATAAATAAAACAAGTTTATAAAACTAATAAAATAATAAAAAAACCTGGATAATAATCCTGTGTGACAGCCTTGCGAAAGTCCATGGTGATCCTTCAGTTCCATGTGCGTTGGATTGGCCTAGAGACGGATCTGATGGCTTCAGGTGGAGGGTGCATTGTGTCTTCAGGAGAAGCGCAGCACCAGATCCTTGAACTAATAAACAAGTGAAAGAAGAGTAAAATAAAACCACAAGTGCACGACCTGGGGATCGAACCCAGGTCTCCTCGTTTACCATCAACACGCTTCAGCCACTGGGACAGCTTGTCTACGGTGAAATACATACGCGCCGATAACTACAAATATTAAACAAACGCCATTTGGAAATTAAAAAAAACCCAAACACGCGCCCATGGTCTTCTTCCTCGTGGATTATTTTTTCAAAATTTACAGAACCTTTAGCCACGCTTTTCAACCGGTGCCGTAGCCCTTACTTTTCGGATTCTATGAATTAACAACAATAAACACAAACAAAAAACCCAGATCATATAATTATTATCTCCTAAGCATGATGGTGCCCACAGTTTGTCCTGATTTTGCCCGAAACGCAAAAACCCCAATTCGAAACCTTCACGACCTAACAATGGCAAATTGCTATATCTGAACCAAAACTCGAATTAAACACATCAGAAACATTCCATACCTCATTATTAACCAGAATATGTAATTAAAACCGATTTATCACGAGTGTATGAATGAAAACAAATTCGAAAATATTAGGAGGCAAACCGTGATGAATAGTAGTGTGTTCTTGATGTCTTAAGCCTGGAAATCAATTCGAATCGATTCACTACTCCCCCAGGATGGTGTTTTGATAGTCTAACGCCCTTGAATCTCCCTCCAATTGCAAAACCAATTTTCTATTTTTTTTAGAAAAAATTGGAAGCTTTTTATTGCGTTCTTTTGTCTGCAGCCCCCCCTCGCTGTCTGCAATTGTTTATTGGTATATATATGATTGCATCAGGTCATTTAGTTTAGCACAAAATCAAGAAATTCAACTTGATTGCAAATCAATTGTAAACTTTTCCAATCTTGTTTTTCCTATTTTACTTGAGCAATCTTCCCCTTCCAATTCTCACGCCTACTAAAAAATTGACCTTTTTTTATTCTTTTTATTTTTTATTTTATCTTAACAACCTACTAATAATAATAATTAATAATAATAGTTATAATATTAAATAAAATGAGAATAAATAATGATTGAAACTAATAACAAAAATAATCCTATTAAAATTAATAATAATAGTTAGTACTAATAAAAACTAATGATAATCCTAAAAAATCAACAATAATTAGTTAGTAAAATTAAAAAAATTAATACTAAATAATAATAAAATTAATAATAGTAATAAAAAACAATGTGTTAGTGAAATACAAATAATATCCCAAAGATGGTAGAACTTTTTTTGTAATAATTGGACCCATTATTTGGATCCCAAAAATACTTGCTATTCAAACCCCTATTTTTATTTCATCCAATTTATAAGGGAATTTTATAAGAGGTCGGGTTTAATATTAGGTATATTAAACCCTATGGCTCTTAATTTTTAACACCCTTAATAAATTAGAAGATGTGGATTATATCGGGTAAATTTTGGGGTATGACAGTTCGTCACAATCTTACATCTTCAAGTACATGACATCTTCGTCAATAAAGTCAAACTTGAGAGATTGATATTCATTAATTGGTTGATGCGCCAGATGATCTGCGAGAATGCTTCCTTTGACTGCTTTTTGAGCACGGTACTCAATGTCATATTCGGATAACAGCATTTGCCATCGGGCAATCCTTCCTGTTAATGCAGGCTTTTCAAAGACATACTTGATCGGATCCATTTTGGAGATTAACCAAGTAGTATTGTTGATCATGTACTGGCGGAGACGTTTTGAAGCCCAAGCCAAAGCACAACATGTTTTTTCGAGCATGGAGTAACGAGACTCACAATCTGTGAATTTCTTACTCAGGTAATAGATGGCATGCTCCTTCTTACCGGTTTCATCTTGTTGTCCAAGCATACAACCCATGGATTCTTCCAACACGGTAAGGTACATGATTAGTGGTCTTCCTTCAATCGGAGGAATCAATATTGGTGGTTCTAACAGGTATTCCTTGATACTGTCGAACGCTTTCTGGCACTCTTCAGTCCATACAACCCCTTGATCTTTGCGGAGAAGCTTGAAAATTGGCCCACAAGTAGCAGTCATTTGAGAGATAAATCTGGAGATATAGTTCAATCGTCCGAGAGATCCTCTTACATGCTTTTCAGTCTTTGGTGCAGGCATCTCTTGAATAGATCTGACTTTGTCGGGATCTACTTCAATACCTCTTTGGCTGACAATGAAACCCAAGAGTTTTCCAGATCTAACCCCAAAAGTACATTTGTTAGGATTCAAGCGAAGCTGATATTTCCTTAGTCGTTGAAACAACTTCAGAAGGTATTCAATATGTTCTTCTTCTGTGCTGGACTTGGCTATCATGTCGTCCACATAAACTTCAATTTCTTTATGCATCATGTCATGAAAGAGAGTAGTCATCGCCCTTTGGTAAGTTGCGCCTGCATTCTTTAATCCAAATGGCATCACTTTGTAGCAAAAGGTACCCCATGGGGTGATGAAAGATGTCTTCTCCATGTCTTCGGGAGCCATCTTGATCTGATTATAACCAGAGAACCCGTCCATGAAAGAAAAGACGTTGAACTTAGCGGTGTTATCAACCAACATGTCAATATGTGGTAATGGAAAGTCATCTTTTGGACTGGCTTTGTTCAAGTCACGGTAGTCAACACACATTCTGACTTTGCCATCTTTCTTCAGAATTGGCACTATGTTGGCCAACCATTGAGGATACTCGGAGGTGACAAGAAAACCTGCGTCGAGTTTCTTTTGAACTTATGTTTTGATCTTGTTAGCCATATCAGGGTGAGTCCTTCGCAATTTCTGCTTAACTGGCGGACATTCTGGCTTCAATGGAAAGTAATGCTGAACAATATTGGTATCCAACCCAGGCATGTCTTGGTAGGACCAAGCAAATACATCAACATATTCTTTAAGAAGATCTGTCAACTTACTCTTGATATCAGCATCAAGCAGCGATCCAATGGTCACTTCTTTTTTGTCTTCTTCAGAACCCAAGTTGATCTTTTCTAAAGGCTCTTT
This sequence comes from Vicia villosa, assembly GCF_029867415.1. Lineage (NCBI taxonomy): Eukaryota > Viridiplantae > Streptophyta > Magnoliopsida > Fabales > Fabaceae > Vicia > Vicia villosa. The sequence goes on along the minus strand of NW_026705856.1, from coordinate 162,232 downwards.
GTGAGGCAGAATGGCTCTTTCCTCATGCTTAAGTAATTCAGAGATCTCGTCCGGGATCTCCTTTTCTTCCTCTTCTTCGGCTTCGAACACAGGAAACTCAAAGTTGGGAGAGGGCATAGGGTTATTGCATTCAATGGGTTTATTAATAGTTAATCTGCACATATGATTTATTTGTTTAAGAAAATTTATGAATGCAGGAGTGTATGCAGATTTTTTTTGAAAAAGTTTTTTTTTTTTTGGTTTTTTAGGATTACCATTTCCAGAAAAAAAAAAAGCAAAAAATAAAACACACAGTGTAGGGAATTCAAAATGACACTTTATTTATGATTCATTTTTGAAACAAAGCCCTAAACACAAACTCATTTGTCTTGGGCAGGACAAAGAGGGAAACTTTTAAAACAAAGCCCTATACACAAAGTTATTTGGGCGGAACATTTAAAAGCAAAGCCTTATAAAACATCTCTCTGGTTTGGGCCAGGCAGGAGGTCAAAATAACAGCGAGGTGATTACTTTGAGCGGCGAACAACATTCGGAATGTCAACAGCTTTCCAGTAGCAACGAACTCCTCTTTGTATTATGTATTCAGGAAAATTCTCCTCAGAATTATCTTCAGTATTGACATTGACCGCTGGTCGAGGAGGATTTGAAGGTCCTGGTTTGTCACCCTTGTTCTTTGTAGAGTTGAAACGGTCTTCTTCTACTTCTTGAAGAGCATAAGATGAGTCACAATCTTCAGAATTTTCAGGATGTATTTCCCAATCCTCAGGATGAAGAGACTCATTGTCAGAGACACTTTCCGAGTCAACTGCGGGGCCATCTTCCCCTTCATCTTCAAAAATGGCATTTACGTGATAATAACCATCTTCAGGATTATAAATCTTGGTAGATGCGTTGAAGCTGAAATCTTCAGTAATTTCAGGCTGCTGAGAAAATTGAGAGTATTGGTAAGCCTCTTCTGGTTGACTATTATATTCAAAGGGATCTCCCCATCCAGTTTGTTGGATTTCTTCAATCGCAATCTTTGAACTTTCAGGTGCAGTATATTTCACCATATAATTAAATTTTCCACTTGGTTGTCCCAAAGTGTCCCAAACCTTTGCAGGAATAGGCGGAATTTTTTTAGCACTTGTTTTCTCTGAAGGAGGATATGGTTCTCCCTGAGATATGTATCCCAAGTCATTGAGATAACATTTCCATTCTTCTTCAGTATCGGAGAGACCTTCTTCGATGCATTCTTCAATAAGGACATTAACCTCTTGAGGAATTGGGTTAAGGAACCCTCCACTATGTAACGTTTCTTTGATTGGACGAAGGGTTTCATCCTTCTTGGTGCAGTTTGAGAACGTTGATGAACATCCGAGTCCTGCTCTAGTTTCATTCTTGGTCGGGATCACAACTTGCCCCCAGCCAGTGGTAGTTCCATCTTTCACTACTTTTACTGCCTCTTTGTAAGAAGATATCAATGCTTTCTTTTTGGAAGATTCGTCTTCTAAAGAGAGACCTTGGAACTGAGTTCCTTCCACATCATCAGCACCAATGAAAGAGAAATTGGATAAATGACTCACCATTAAGGCTTGTTCCCCACTTATTGTTACCAATTTTCCATTTGTTACAAATTTTAACTTTTGATGGAGCGTAGAAGTCACTGCCCCTGCTTCGTGGATCCATGGTCGTCCTAACAGACAACTATAAGCAGCTTGAATGTCCATTACCTGGAAGGTGATTTGAAATGTATGTGGACCAATTGTCATGGGAAGGTTGACTTCGCCGATAACAGATTTTCGCGATCCATCAAATGCTTTGACTACTACACCACTGAACTTCATAGGCATTCCTTGGTAAGATAAATGAGCAAGAGTCGTCTTTGGCATCACATTCAAGGAAGATCCGGTGTCCACCAATAGATTAGACAAAGAATCTGACTGACAATTCATAGAAATGTGTAGAGCAGGGTTGTGATTTCTGCCCTCCTCGGGGAGTTCTTCATCAAAGAAGCTTAAATTGTTGCAAGCTGTTATGTTAGCTATTATCCCATCAAAGTGATCAACAATCACATCATGATCTACAAAAGCTTGATCCAAGACTCTCATCAGGGCTTCCCTGTGTGCTTCAGAGTTTAAAAGCAATGAAAGTATTGAGATTTTTGAAGTAGTCTGCATAAGCTGATCCACAATCTTGTATTCACTTCTTTTGATAAGCTTCAAAATTTCATCAAAGTCAGGATTGACATTGGTTCCACTGGATTGGCCAACATCAGTGCTTGTATTACTAACAGGAGTTTCAACAGGATTCCCCACCGGTGTATCAACAGGATTTTGCCCGGTTGCAGGAGCAACAAGCTGCTTTGAAGGTAGTGGAGTATACACACGTCCACTTCTTGTTACTCGACTCACATCGGCGATATTCATGACAGATGAAAGAGTAGGTAAAGGAACTTCTTGTCCATTCTTTATCATTGTTGCATTGTAATTGTATGGAACTGCCTTGTCAGAGTCATAAGGAACAGGGCCAAGTAGACAAATGATCAGAGGAGCAACAGGGATCTTTGGCTTGTTGTAGGTGACTTCTATGCGCTCGGGCATGTTGAAATGAGGAACGATGACGTTAACTTTAGGCATTTCCGAGCTGATATCTGAGACTAAAATCTCATGCGGATAACATCCTATCATGTTAACTTCATCTTCATTCCTATTTCTGTAGATCTGAATAGTACCATTATCTAGCAAGACTTGCAGATCTCTTCTCACAATAGAACATCCATGAGGATCTACACAACATATGCTACAGGAACCGTAGTGATGCTGGCGAAAATTCGCCCCTTGACAGAGGGTAGCGTGCATTTGTACCAAATCTGCTCTTGAGAAGTTGATATTATAGATTCGATATGGACCAGGACATCCATACACCATGTTTACAACATGCCCTCCATGATTGGGCAGCGGATTTGCTTGCACATTTGGATTCAAATTTCTGAAAGAGAGGAGATTAGATCTAACCAACCTCTGAACTTCATATTTCAAAGCTATGCAATGCTCAAGATCATGGCCAGGTGCTCCTTGATGATAAGGGCATGAGACCTCAGCTTTGTACCACCATGGAAGTTTCTCAGGTACTGGTGGTGGTGCTTTAGTTTGAACAAGACCTCTTTCAATCAAAGCAGGGTACAACTCTGTGTAGGTCATTGGAATCGGATCAAACTGTGGAGCTCTTTGTACACGATTCTGATTATTGTTAAATTGTTGAGCCTGTTGTCGAGGCTGTTGTTGTTGAACTTGCGGGGTAAATCCCGAATTTGGTGCTGTGTTAACGACTGGCGCGATAGAAGAAATCTGTTGTTGACGATTGACGTTTCCTCTTGGCTTTCCTTGGGACACCATGTCAACACTTTGTTCTTTCTTCTTTTGGAAACCACTTCCGAACTTTTTGGTTCCGCTTGAAGATCCACCTTCTTTAGTTAGACGTCCGGTTTGGACTCCTTCTTCTAGACGCATCCCCATGTTTACCATTTCGGTGAAATCACTTGGAGCACTAGCAATCATGCGTTCATAATAAAACGGACTGAGAGTATTCAAGAAGATCTTTGTCATCTCTTTCTCTTTTAACGGTGGATTAATTTGAGCAGCAGTTTCTCTCCATCGTTGGGCATATTCTTTGAAAGCTTCATGATCTTTCTGAGCCATAGATCGGAGCTGGTCTCTGTCTGGAGCCATATTCGAGTTGTATTTGTATTGTCGGACAAAGGCCTCACCTATGTCGTTGAAAGTTCGAATGTTAGTGCTATCCAATCCTGTGTACCACTTCAGTGCGGCACCAGTCAAACTGTCTTGAAAGTAATGGATAAGCAACTGATGATTATCTGCATAAGTAGACATCTTCCGGGCATACATCACGAGATGGCTTTGTGGACAAGAACTACCTTTGTACTTCTCAAAATCAGGGACCTTGAATTTAGCTGGTATTTGTACATTGGGAACTAAAGATAGCTCCTGGGCATTCTTTCCAAACAAATCTTTCCCACGAATAGCTTTGACTTCCAGTTGAATCTTGCTGAACTGTTCTTGGAGATCTTCCACAAGATTACGCTGATTTGTGCTATCACCTTGATCATGATAAATCTCATTGCCATCATAAGGAACAGTGCGAACCGTAGGAGTCGCAACTGTCATAGTGGGTTGAGATAGTGCCATAGTGATTTGGGAAAAGTTACCCCTGAATGTGGAATAAACGTCGAACCTTGCGTAGCAGGCGCTTCAGTTGTGGTTGTTTGAACCCCAGAGAAATTATGGCGGAAACCTGCACCAAAGCTGAAAGGTGTGCCCCAACCTTCTGGCATAGAGAAAGATGGAATGCTGAATGCAACTGTAGAAACTGGAGTATTGACTTCAGATGTTACCGTTGCTTGACTGTTGGGTGGCGGCTACTGATTCTGTGCGGCCATTAGGGAGTCAACCAGAGTAGTAAGACTTTCCAACTTTTCTTGAAGGGTGGTCACTGTACCACGGAGCTCAATATTCTCTTGTTCAGAGTGTTCCATTATTCTTCTTCTGCTTGAACGAGTATTGTATCTGTGATCTGATTGCGAACGCGGTCGAGAAACTTTGAGACGCGACAGCTTGACGATCTAATGGAGAAAGATCCAAAAGATGAGACTCTATACAACAGACTCGATATGCAGAATGATGTATGCAAAAAGAAATTTATGATTTTTCCAATTATTTTAAAGATTATTTTCTTGCAAACATTTGAACACAAACTATTCTTTTATTGAAATAATGGGAAATGTTACAACATTGGAGCGTAGCTCCTTAAATAAGCAAATGATAAAATAAAAAGCTAAACAATCCTAAGCATCCTCATCGGATGAAGAACCAAATGCGTTATGTAGCTTGAGCTTCATGATTTCTTTCCCATAATAAGCTTTCAACTCGGCCATTTCGGTCCTCAGCTTGTCAACAACATTCTTCCAGTCGTCAGGCATCGGAGCGTTGCTTGTTGAACCTTCAAGATTTCTCTTGCTTTCTTTGATGTACCTCCCGATTGCAGCATCTTTCCGACGGATTTTCTCATCTTTGCTCATGAGCCATCCATCTTGATAATAGAGAGTTTCTTCATGATCTTTCACCCGTTTCTTCAACTTTTTATTTTCCACATCAGTTTTACGAAACTTTTCTTCCCAAGCGTCTTTCTCTAACCTCATCTTGGCTAAAGTGTCTTGATATTCCTCCATAGTGTCAATGGGAATATTGGGTAGTTGAGATACTACAGGGAACATGGGTTTTTCATAATCATAAGGCATTTGAAACTCCCTTGCTCTTTTCTTCACCCAACAGGTGTAGGCGTCCGTAGCAATGCAGTTTCTTATCCCACCTTTTTCTTTTCTTCGGACGTCGTACCAAGCTCTTACCATTCTTGTCTTCAACCCTTGAGGATCCTCCCCTTTTTGGTAGAAGTAGCTTTCTACTGCAAGACCAACGTGTTTATCTGAATTTGCATATCCGAGTTGTCGTCGGGCTAGGATTGGATTGTAGTTAATTCCTCCTTGTGTACCAATGAGGGGTACGTTGGCGAACTTTCCACAACTATCAATGGTTTCTGTACCGCAGTGAGCCAAGGTATACCAATGAATATCATTATTAGTAAGGGACATAAGTCTTTGAGACCAACGCAAACCTTCTCGGTTTTCCCTGAAAGTAGGAGACTTAGGTAAGTGTGAAATAATCCATTTGTACAAAAGAGGTGCACAACATATAATGATTCCACCTCCTTGGTGATTCCTATGATGGATAGAGAAATACATGTCACCAAGCAAAGTCGGAACAGGATTTCCAATCAGAAAGATCTTTATGGCGTTGATATCAACAAAGTCGTTGACATTGGGAAACAGAACCAACCCATAGATGAGCAAGGCTAATACAGCTTCAAAAGCTATCATGCTACAAGTTTCGATGAAATCAAAGGCTTTCTTTATTAGAAACTGCAAAGTCAAACCCGGAAGGTTTCCTTTGGTAGTCCAATTGCTTTCTACCTCAGATTTCTTCAAGTGGATACTTGCTGCAATGACTGGTGATTTAGGAATGGCTTCCAAACCATTGAAAGGTATTTTGTCAGACACAGGAATACCCAAAAGATTGGCATATTCTTCCAAGGTTGGTACCAACTGATAGTCTGGAAAGGTGAAACACCGGTAGACGGGATCATAGAACTGAATCAGAGTTTTGAGAAGTTCTTCATCAACATGAGTGTTCAAGATAGGCAAAAGCTTTCCATGGCTTTTCCTAAAATCAGAAGGATCTTGTACAAAAGATGCTAACTCTTTCAGTCTTTCCACATTAGGCTCTTTGAAACCGTACTTCTTGGTATGCCTTTTTACCCACTCCATAACTTAATCTTATAATGTTTGCAAAGAAAATTCTCTAAAATTTTTTTTGGAAAAAATCATGTTTTTTTTTTTTTTATGGAAAAAGATGGATTTTTATGAATGTATGAATACATGGATGCATGAATGTCACATATACAAACATGGTAAGGAAAACACGGTGATGCAAACATGGTACTACAAACATGGTAATACAAACATGGTACACACAGGTTCAAAGGTCCAGCGTCACGAGCATGAGGTCAGAGAACCAAACATGGGATAGTACTAGGGTTTATCACCTGCACAACATGTTCTACTGATACGTCAGAGTCTACATTTTTCTTTCGGATATTACCGGCTTGCACAATTAAACTTGTGAGCTAGAAATATTCTCAAGAAAAACTCGTCTGAGTGTGGTTCTCCGCATGACAACTAATCCAAGTCTTCACCTGAATAGTTTCTGCACCACAACCTAATAAGGCCAGGATGGGTTATGGGTTCTACAGCCAACTCAGCTTCTACAGTTCAATGAAAGCAATAATGTCTTCGCAACTGAACTTGCTAAACATATACTACCAACAAGGAACCTCCACTGAGCGGAAGGATTCTCATGCTGACTTTTTAAGGACTAACTCCTTGTATGCCATACATGACTATACCCTCCACCTAATTCTTATGTGTACTTAATCCGGGTTAGGATTTATCCATAATGTATCACTTGTAACAGAATCACACAAGTAACAGAACCAAAGAACCACACATGTAACAAGAATGAAAAAACAAAACAAATAGAATTAACCTTTTCTTTGGAAACAATAAAAAGTTTTCTTGTCCCCAGTGAAGTCGCCATTTTTCTGTCGCGGGGAAAAATCGTATCTTTTTCGGAATGAGACACCTGATGCCTTCTTTGGGCTCGAGTGCTCAAAAAAATGATTTTTCTTTTGTTTCGACCAAACTTTTTATTGTTTCCAAAGTAGGAAAAGGAAAAAAGCTGCAATAACCTTAAAAGTGGGGGAGAGATTCCGGGTAAGAGGGTTGGTTATACGAAGGGAAGGTATTAGCACCCAACGTATCTATAATACTCTATAGGCTTCTTTGTTATGTTTTTTTCATTCTATGTTATGGTGGAGGTTCTGTTGTGAAATAGGTGGGAAACTAAGGTGTTTGTTTGATTATGCTCGCAATGATCATCGCGATCCTCTGCATACATATCCCTTAGGGGGAATCAGAGCATCTGTAGCTCGGGGTCTACGGGTGCTAAGGTTTGAGTGGTTTGAGGGAGAAGTTTTGCTCGCCAAGGATACGACCTTGTGCCTACGTATTCTCAAAGGGATGTTGAGAAAGTCAGAGCAATCGTAGTTCCCACTTATGCTAGTGGAAGCAAAGGAAAAGAGACAAATGTCATCTAAATGTTCGATGTATCTAATCTATATCATCACATACATCTGTTTGATTTTGTTTGAAATCTTTTCATTATAAGCCCTGGGCTGTGCCACTTATGGCGCTTAGAATGATAAAGATGTTTTTTGTTTAACCAGCCTTGTGGCAAAAACTTTCAATGAAGTCAGCCTTGTGACAAAAAGTTTTGATTAATCAGCCAGCCTTGTGGCAAAAGTTTCAATGAAGTCAGCCTTGTGACAAAAACTTTGATTAATCAGCCAGCCTGGTGGCAAAACGGTTTGATTGATTAGGCAGCCTTGTGGCAAAAAAAGTTAAGTTGATTGATTGATTGATTGATTGTTTGTGATGATATAAAAGAGATACTCCTATCATAGACATGATAAATGTCTAATCTCCTAGGGTATTTGATTTGGATATTGGGGATGCTTATTAGAAGCCCGTGGGTCCTTGTACGAAGCCCAAGAGGAGGCTATCCGAGGGTCCTTGTACGAAGCCCAAGAGGAGGCTATCCGAGGGTCCTTGCATTGTAAGCCCAAGAGGAGGCTATGGGAGGGACAATCGAGGGTCCTTGCATTGTAAGCCCAAGAGGAGGCTATGGGAGGGACAATCGAGGGTCCTTGCATTGTAAGCCCAAGAGGAGGCTATGGGAGGGACAAGTCATTTGTACGAAGCCCAAGAGGAGGTGTGGTATAGTTGGTTTGAGCTCTTAGAGCGATTTCACCAGGAAACCATACTCTATGTCCTAACCTACACTAAGGGAGATTCTTTGCACGAAGCCCAATAGGAGGCTATGGGGAACCTAGTGTTGTACTAAGTTGAACAAGCATATATATAACACAATCACAAATATGAACAAGTACGAACAAATATGAACAAGTACATGAACAAATATGAACAAGTATAAACAGTTATATATGACAAGGTGTGTGTATACAATGGAGTTTATGAAGGAAATATACCTGTAAGCATGACCCATTTGTAAACACGGGGCTCGGGACTTATACTCGGGGAGAGGCCCACTTGAGTTTATTCAAAAGCTATGTAAACAAGTATTTACAAAAGGGCTCGGGACTTATACCTACATGGAGGCCCATGGTATTTTTGGGAAGATTTAAAGAGAACCTTCATTTTTTGATTTGTTGTTTGAAGTTAAAAAAAACTAATTGAACGAGATATATACAAAAAGGTGTGTGTACAATGAAATACCTAATTTCATGTACAGGAATGGGACTTATACCTAGGTGGAGGCCCCTTGTTTTATTTTATAAAACATGGTTGTATGATTTGTTAAAAGCGCGATGTTTATAGTTTTGAAAACAGTTTGAAAGTTTTGTTTTGAAAGACTGTGATCGTTTGTTTTAAAACGGTTTGAAATTTGAAAGAAATCAACTTAATTTAAACAAAGACAAATCTTATGTTTAACTAAGACCTAAATGATTAGGTTTTGATCACAAAAAATATTTACAAGTGATTAAGCTTGAAAATCAAGTGAAAAAAACTATTTTTAAAGTATTAGAAACACTTAAAAATAAGTCATTTTAACCCTAATAAAAAAGTGTCAAATAAATATTTTTTGTGATTTTTTGATATTCATAAAATATATATATTAAATGAGAATTGTGTAAAAAATGAAGAAAAAATGAATTGATTTGATTGGTTAAATAATTGATTGAAGTTGTGAAGAAAATAGAGAAAAAAGTGATAAAAAATTAGGTTTTGTCTTCTAAAGGACTTGAACCCACGCCCTTGTGTTTACCATTCAAAAACATAACCAACTAGACCACGCGCGTGGTCTGTTTAAGACTTGCAACGAATTAATTATATTTTTGAATCAATTTCTAATTTTAGTTTCAAAATATGGCGCAAAGAACACAACTCCAATTTGAATTTGAAAATTCTGAAAACTGAATTGTTTGGATCAAGTGAATAGCCTATCTTGCTCGATTTTTCACAAGGAACATGATGGTACCATTTAATTTCATTTATTTTCACTCTAAGATCATCAATTTTTTGGAAATCGTGAAGAACCCTAATTCTATGATTCAATCTGAAATCGTGTATGTGCAAGTTATGATGCAATTGATTGAGGGTTAATGATCCATATGTATGCAGAAACATGATGGTAAACCAGTTTTTCATTTATGATGCATGAATGATGGAGTTTGAAATTCAAGAGAGCTTACCTTAAAAATGCCAAAACTGAAATCGAATTCTGCAAATGAGAGGTTCCAGATGTTGTTTCTTGATCTGGACAGCTTCAATGGACCTTATGGAACATATTTGGATGATTGGAATGAACTGAAAACCTCTGAATCAATTGGTGATACCCGATCTGCAGTAGGGCTCAAGTGAGGATTAAGCTTGGTGATTTTGGAGTTACAGGTCAGGGATGATGATTGGGATAGTTCATATATGGTATATGGGATGTGTTTGGATGATTAACTTGGACAGAAATGAGCTAGAATGAAAATTGGCATGATAAGGCTAGTGATATGCATATTTGGGAAGTGAAGTAGTGATTCTGAGATTTAGGTGTTTTTGGGGTATGTGAGTGGATTAAACAACTTCCATATGATGTTTAGGAAGTGTTAGAAGCAACACTTTGCTCAGAAATTGCAAGAGATGGAAATTGCAATTCTTCCTCTTTGAAACTTATGAAACTTGCAACTTAAGAAAGAAGAGAGAAAACCTATGATTACGAGGTTTTGGTGTGTTTTGAAGAGTGATTCGAACCTCTATTTATAGGCCAAGAGTTCTGAACTTAGACCTTTGCAAGTTGATCAAGGAGTGATGATTTGGCTTAAGAGATAAAATGGAATCTTTTACATTTAATGCAAAATGGTTAAAGTAACTTAACCATGGTTACTCTTCCAAGCTTCCTATCCTCTTCCATTCTGATCTTCAAATCAGAAAATATCTTTCAATTATTGCTTTGATGCATCATTGTTTGCATTATAGGTCATATAGTACATAACTTTGGCAAAAATGACTTGAAATTTCAAGTGAAATGGTCACTAATGGAGAAATTCAAAGCCATGGCTACAATCCATATTTTTTCATGCTCTTGGACATTTTGGAAAGCTCATGTTATGTACTTCAAAACTCTAGTTGAAAGTTTCTTCAAGACCTTTAAGGAAATGGGTGAAAAAGATCCATGAACTTTGAAGAAAATGAGATTTTAAGTGCATTTTTCAAAAGATACCAACTTTGAAGCTCCATATCTCTTAAATGGTTGATCTTTTGGAAAATCATTAAATGTGACAAAGTTGTTCATTGGATCAAAATCTACAACTTTCATGTTGGAAGTTTTTTTCAGTTTGTAGGTGAAATTTTGAGTTATTCCCTTCCAAAGTTTGGAAAAAACCATTGAAAAACACTTTGAAAATTTTCTAAGTATGAAAGTCAAACTTTTGACTTTTTGATTCTTGATTGATTTTCTTGATTTTTCTTGATCAAATGACTTCATATATCATATATTGATGATTCAAAACTTCAAAAGTCATGGTTGACCAAAATTCCCTAAAAGTCAATGGTGATCTTGCATAATTGACTTTTTCAGACGAATCGCGTTTCTGGAGATTTCAAATGAACCAGGCTATCCTCACCAAATGAATGGTATGAATGGATAATATTGAGGTATTAGAGGATATTTAATCATAGCTTAAGTTGTGGTACTATGTTCTGATTAAAAAGTCAGTGGTTCAAGTGAATTAGGTCAAAAACCCTAATTGTCGACCTGATGAAATTGATGACTGTGGATCTTGAATTGAGATGCAATTTCCATTGGATATTGTCATAGGTATTATTTAAAGATGATTGAAACCTTTGAGTGATTCCCTGGAGCTTTTTAGGGTTTCCCAAATGTGATCCCTGATTTTAGTCCCTGATAGCACAAAACCCTAATCTTATGATTTGAAATTCCACTGTTGATCAATCCTTGTGTAGGAGATGTCTTGAGTCAATAGATTAGGTCAAAATGATGTAATTGGGGTCCTGAGGTCATGTCCCAAGTCATTAGGTCAAATCCTGAGCAAAAGTCAGGAGTATACTGTCTTCAGTCAAAACCCTAATCTAGTTGATTCATAGCTTTTGAGCTTGTTGAAATGAAACTTTAGGACCAGATGGTGACTGTTGATGAAGATAGTTCTTTTGAAATGAAGGGAGAACAAAACCCTAATTGGTTGTTACCAGTACTGATGAGTGATTTCTTGATTAAACCCTGCTGAGAACAAGTAGCAAACACAAGCTATGCAATTTGTTAGAGATGCAAATCACTGCCCTTGCTGCTCCTAGCTTTCTTGCTCTATCTATTAGACAACCACCACTGATTCTTCTACATTCATAGAGTGATTTGCATAAAAATAAGTGGTGGATACTCCTCTTATACCATGCTTACTGAATTATGGAATTAACCATGTGTACTTCATGCCAAACCTGAATACCATTATTTCAAGCATGAAGTCATTAACCATAGAACCATAGCTATAGCTTGCTTGCCACTTGCAAAGAAAGTGCTTTTTAGAGTAAAGTCAGGCAGTAAAGGAGCGATCCCTGCCATCCATATTACGATGGCTCTGGCTAACAATCTTAATCGCCTTCTCCTATGAGCTTTTCTAATCCCGTTGATCTCGAGATGGCTGAGTCCGATTCACCTTGTACTAAAGGGGCGAGTGGGAGGAGTTATATTAATAAATAAAAATAAATATGGTAACCACAGAGGGAGAGAGAGGACACGGAGGACGCAGGACGCACCAAGAAAAACTTCGGATGTCTCTAGTCAACGTGAAGCTGGGCATACAAAAACAAGTAAATAAAGGCAAAACACCTAGAAAACCGAACACCCCGAAAAAAGGGGGAAATTTGATCAAACAAAGTATGTGCAGTATATGATCGGAGGAAGGAATAGAAATAACCCTAGTAATCTTCAACAACAAGGACAAACACAAGGTACAGAGACAGAGAGAGAGGCGCGACAGCCGCAAGGCACTTTTGCTTTGATTTGATTGTACCGGGAGATGGGCTTACGTATTAGTTGGGTTTGCTTCTACCGAGGCAGTGTTCCGGAATTTTTTTTATCTAAAAGAGCAACCGGCTGAGCACGAGGTCCTACATTGTCTCCATCAGCGGCTAGGAAAAAGTCTTTGACTCTTCTTCTAGTTAACCACTGCTTTAGACTATTCCTACTATTAATAGTTCTCAATCTTACTTTTCTCGTCCAAGTCTTTTAGAGTATTATCTTATATAGTAAGGTAAGTATATAAAGAAAGAATAAAGTAAAGCTTTCCTAAAGGGAAAGGAGTCAATTATTTGAATACTTCTTCCTCTTTCCCTTCTTCTCAAGCTCTTACTCTTACTGGCGCAGATAAAGTCTTTCTTACGGCCAGACGACTTAAACACAACGCTCTGATCTCTGACCTCCAAGGACCCAAGCAAAGGATTGACTTCGCTAACCTCAGCTTAACCGAAGTCAATATTATAACAGAACTGGAAAGGGCATACCTTGAATACAGATCAAGATTCACTTATGCACTTTGGAACTGACTTAGGAAAGCTAGCCTTAGCCCAAAAATAAAGGAAGGCAGCCGAGCCGAAAGCCCTACAAAGAATATCGCTTATGAACAGGCCCAGGGGTTGTCAGTTGAGAAGGAAGTCTTTATTGAATTGATCATAGAAAAAAAGGATAGAAATGGAATCGGTTGTTTAAGTCGGAATATCCGATGTTTTTAGCGGAGAATCGGGTTCTGCTAAGCAGAAAAACCTTCTCTAATCAAACAGGTCGATTCGAAATGGGAATGGAGTTTTAGGCTAGTGGAGCAAGCATGAATAATAAAAGGAAAAAGCCAAAAGGAGTGGAAATAAATTCAAAGCAAAGCCACCACCACCGAATAGAACCGACGGGTAATATCCTGTCCTTCCCTACCTACTGTATTTAAGCGAACAAGTGTGTTAAGCAAATCACTTTCCGCCAGTGGTACGCACTACATGAAATCAATGCCCAGACAACTATGTGCGTAATCTATATATCTATCCTTATTGATTTCTTTCGCCTATGGAGTGTTAAGGTATTGCGAAGCTTCTCACTGGAATAGACTCGATATTAAGCACAAGAGACGCTTGGGCCTATTACAGACAGGCTCGCAAGCTTAACACGATGAGAAGGTTGCCCACTTAACCCGAGTTTTCGGGTAGAGTAGTGGTCGCCATGCGCCCATCGGTTATAGCCCTTTGAATCGATCCTTAAAGACTCCCCCATAAAGATAAGGTTATCCGCTGTTTAAGCTCGAAATCTGAACTTTCACAACCACAAACAGGAAGACAAGTCCGTCAGTATGGGAAAAAAAGTATTTTTCTAGTAAAGTTCCAGCTCTAGATAGGGAAGGACGACGAAAAGCACGAGTTTACTTTGAGGTAAAAAAGCCGATGGTGCCTAATCTCCTCGGATATCATCGGCCATCGTTCTCATCGATGACCAGACATGTCACACCACCCTCGCTGCCCTAAATCACCAATCCGTAGCATCTACCTAAGTGGTATCCTATCACGGAGGCTAGTAGGTAGGCTTTTCTCATATTTGTCACTCTCCACCCAGTATATCCTCCGATCGAAGGGGTATTATCCAATTGTAAGTAGCATGATTACTGTCTGGCCTTTATCCTTTGCTCATAAAAAACGGATATGGGAAAGGTTGGCGAAAGTGTAAACTAGTGACCTCGAAAGATACGTGGGCCATATCCAGTCCAGAATGCATTAGACTGACTGCATTGGTACCGAAACATCAGATCAGGCCGTCTGGGGTATATTATATGACAGGTCGTTGTACTAATGATCGGTAGGTGGGACTGATACCTAACTCGGGTATCTATCCCTATGGAGGGCCCCCATTCAATGATCAGATATGTCCATGGGATTAGGTATGAAATGGGCCATACCAACTTGTTGCTTGAACAAGTCCTAGTAGTAGGGCTCCTCATATGGTTAGCCTCCCTAACCCGTAGCATAGATTTTTGAATGGGATTGGGAATAGATTTTAGTATTAACCTAATTTCGGAGGGGGTTCCAATTCATATCCGAGCGTTGGTGCACTTCCCATATGTTCCCGGGCTTTGACGTAAGTCCTGTAGACCGAGCCTCATATCCCTTACTTCAGAGTCCTACGGTCTTCTTTCTTTTCCCTAATTCTCCGTGAGAACGAATCTTAACCCTTGCTTGGTCTTTTTCTTCCTCCTGACTCTCACTTGGAAGCAAGAGATGAAGACGTAGGCCTTCCTTATGATCGATCACCCTTTCCCGATGGTCCAGTAAGTTTTTCTTTCTTCACTTCCTTTCTGTTACTGCTAGGATAGATGCGGAAATCTGCCTTATTAAAGAAGAGAAGAGAAATCTTAAAGAAAGTGGTTTCCAAGTAATAGTAGAGATTTCACTTTGCTTTCTCGTATAGTTTCTAGAAGCTTCTCGATCCCCATCCCGAAAAGATATTAATTATAGCTTAAAATTATCTAAGTCAAAGCTTATGGTTGCTTATAGGCAGTAGCTAAGTGCGCTGCATCGCCTTCTTCTTCCATTGAAGGAGTGTGAACTGTTCAAGACACCCGATAATAAAAATGAAAGGAACAAGAACAATAAAAAAAACAAAAAGTACGCACCTACTAGAACAACCGGGATCCATTCTTAAAAGATCAATATTAATATAAGATCAGTTGTATCTTCTATGACCTGACATTCTTCCAACAATCTCTTCCACGAGAGTGCTCTAATGGCAAAGAGCTGTATCCACTTGAAATTCGGCATTACTTACTTATCATACACACTTAGCCCTGGGCACTTTCAGCCGGTGGTAGGGGTCCCTAACTTGGTTGGAGCTTAGGCCACTAGAACGCGTCTTTAATCTAGTTCAGGAAGGAAGTCTGGCACTCATCTCAGTCTCAGGGACATGCCCAGAAAAAACAGATGGTGTCAGGTTTTCGGGAATTGAATCAGGATTGTCTTGTGGCAGAACTGATTGCACTAGGAGAAGAAAGCCAGTTGTTTATTCCCATTCCCTTTAAGTCAGGGATTCGTTTAAAGCCTTTCGCTAGCATTACAACAGAACAGAATAAATGGCATCCATCAGATTCATTAGCTGCGGACGCATAGGAATTCTTTCTTACTGTAGCCACACAGATAAAAAATTATATTTCATTGACGATGTGGTAATCAAGTAGCAATTAACTTTTAAACCTCTTTCTTCTTTATCGCGGGCCCTAAAGACGATCCTTGCCCTTGTTCAATAGAAGAATCTGGAGCGAATTTCTGATAGTTGCCAAGTCGAAACCTATAGTATTCATCCAAAAAGGAGAGTTCTTTCAGAGCGAGTCAGGGAATCTAAATCTAAGTCAATCATAGAATCGATTCCCGTTGAAGTTTGACGAGAGATATCGGTAGTATATATAGGTTACGATTTCTTCACTCACGCGAGATTGCTAGGGCAGAAAAGCGAGAACTCGAATGCTTCTCCCATTCTCTGTAGATGAGACTGAGAAGTAGATCCAACCTAGTCTAGTAGTAAGCAATCTGCCAAAAGCAAGGTTTTTCATCCTAATCCTAATCTCGTAGTAGACAGGTTTCTTCTTTTATAGCGGCACATACAATACGTGTAATAAGCCTTAAATGTGATGTGATTTACCCCGGTTACTAACTGAAAGTGGCTCTTCGTTAGCGGTCGTCGCTCAAACGAATCAAATAATTTCTGCGCTTCGTCTTTCACGCCGGAGGGAAAGCCGCCGATTGACACTACTTCTTACTTTTTTTTCCTTCTGACCCGTTCTCTAGGAGCTAGACTCAATGGCTTACAGATACAAGGCGGGGGAATGACTCAATGGTTTTAACTTGCCTTACCCATACCCTTCCCTGACTCTATCTACTAGGATTGACTTCTTGGCTTACTGCAATGCTTACTGTATCTTTAACTGAAACTTCTTTGAAAGGTCCCTAGAAGGGATTGGAATAAAGGTCAGGCAGGTTTGTTTAATAGTCTTTTTCTTATCAATCGGCGAGGCCTCGCTAAAGCTCCGCTTCTTGAACTTGAAACTCCCTGACATTAGAGAGTGCCCAGTTCTCTCTGCTTCTCCTTTCAGTCTAGATTAGCCTATTGATGTTGAGGTTATCTTATCTTATCACCTGTAAGGATCTTCTTACTTGATAGAGTTGCTAAGATCTCGGTATGCTTGTATGTCTTGTCACTCCCCTCGATCCGCCGCCAGCCAATAAGAGACAGAAGAGAGAGCGCACCCGAAAAAGCGGATAGGAGAGGTCTTTCTATCTACGACTCACTCTTGGTCTCGAAAAACAATTCATTTGACTTGGTTCACTCCGTTCGTAGACTCTGTCGACCCTGGAATTGGCAGGCGTACAAGCACCGGTCTGGTACTCTTCGCGTGGCTCGGTAAGCGAGAACTTCTGGAATGCTAGGCATATCTAGCTTTCACTCAACTATATGATACTAGTTGGTATCAGCACATGAAGGCTATAGCAAAAAATCTTATTCGTCATCAACAGGATAGGACCAGAGCTTTACTCAACAGCTGTTACTGTAATAGAAATAGCACCGCTTGCTTATTCAAGACCGCCACTTCTATAACACCAACTGCGGATACTGTACCTTCATGTACAAATTTCTTCTTTCATAACTCTTTCCTCCTAACGCTGGTAAGACGCTTTCTTATCCCGAACTATATGGCGTATTCACTTAGACTCAATTTAAACTTAGCTTTTGTGGGCTGGGCGTTTCCCTTACAGGCTTTCTTTCTAATAAAAGGGCCTCAGACTCAGGGGCCTGCGTGGGTCAGTTTAGTTTGGTCCTAGTTTATCGTTAGGGTACTAAAATAAAACGCTTGAAAGCCAATGGGAATAGGCTAGCCCGCACTTGAAATTAAAAGGCTTCTATAACAAGGGCATTACGGGATTGAGAGCTAGTGGTACGATAAGACCTGCAAGAAGGCCCTGAGCTACATATCTATCGCGGCTAAACATCACTGGAATGGAGCGGAGTCACTCGTCTTAGAAGATGGGATTGAGCTCTACTTCTTATTCTTAATACGAGAGGAGGGTCACAGGCTGATAGGTGGAAGTATTCAAGATAACTATAGAGCGGAATGCTTGGAGCGAGCCAAGCGCTTTACTTTTAGCCGTGTAACTTGGCCTATTGGTCTACTGGTCTATTAGTCCTTGTTCTCTTTTCGTTATCCGCATTGGAGCTAGAAAGGGCTACTTGTAGGACTTGTATTTAGCCAGCTCTTTAGCTCTGCTTGGGTCTATTGGTCTAGTGCTATTCGGTTAAATGTCCTTTGTTTGTTGTCCCGTCGTTAAAGGTCGAGGGCAGAACTTAGGGTTAGAGCTCGAGGGTTATATCCAATGAATGAAGGGCACCGATGCCACCAATCCCCTTTCATCTTGGGGGCGACTCTATACCTTCCCGGCTTGCTTTCTTGGTCCGAACAATTTATCTCTACTTGTCTCAGATTCTTCGAACCTTTACCTAGGGCATCTTCGAATCTTATTGAATTGGTCTACCCTATTACCTTATTGTTTAGTTAGAACCGGAATCCCTATACCTAAAGCTATTGATTCAGATTCTGTTATGAAACCTGAGCCTTCTGAAGAGTCCATGTCCCTTTAGCTGGTGGAGCTGGTTCTAACCTCTTCTTTCGCTTACAACTTTAGGAATATCAAGATTAGTCCACTACTAGAGAAAGAGCCCTTGTCTTTGGCGCCTAGTCTTCAAGTTCTTCTTCAATGTCAATTGTAACTTACTCCAATGCATTCTTTCACTCCCGTTCCTATCTTATTTTTACAATACCGGAACAACCTCTGCGCCGTGCCCTGGATATGCCATTTCCTCCTAACCCGAATCTCTTTCTTGACTGAGCTGCATTTCCAATCCGTTTAGTCGGTCTCGTACCCAAGTGTATATCCCTTCTTTGTTTGCGTAACACTCTTGATCTTGAACCAGAGAATAAGCTGACCGCTCTAAGTCGGTCTATTATTATCTTTCCCTCCAAACCTTCCTAGTCGAGCTTCCACCGCCCCTAAAGAAAGTTATGGGAGCACATCCGTAACTCAACGTTACGACTTACGGGCACTCATCTCATGGATACCCCTTCTTTTCTTGAGCCGGAGTTGGGACTTTTGCGGCATCTAGTTCAGTATCAGATAGGGCTTATAATTTAGTCCCTTGGCAAAGAAGGTTGACTTCTCTGTCACTTCCGTACTTCTGTAACTTATCTTTAGCTTATTAATTGAATTGGTTAGAAAGTCTTTCCCTGGTATTTGCTAGAAGAGAGGGATTAGTCCCCCTCCAACACTGACTTCTTAGTCGAGTAGTTCTCTTTCTCCTTAGCTTCGGTTTTCTCGAAACTGGCTACTCCTTATGATATGCCACGTCAACCCCTGATCTAAGAGCATCTGAGAACATCTCCGGCATTGTCGAGGGAAGGGGCTTTAGTTAAGTCATCTCTTCCTCTTTGAAAGGAAAAGGGGCTTTAGTTAAGTCATCGATTCCAATCCTATATTTCTTTTTTTTTGTTGGTCAACAACCACATATCGTTTCTTTTCCCTCAAGACTTAGGACAGAAAGAGAGTCCGGAGGGAATCATTGTTTCTGAATCAATCATTTCTCAACTGGATAAATTCACTTCAGCACTGGTAATGTCAGAATTTGCACCTATTTGTCTCTCATTCGTGATCAGTCTGCTAGTTTCTTTGATCTTCCTCGGTCTTATTTTTGTTAATAAGTCACAAACAACATGAAAGTTTTCCCCAGGCTTTGTTTTGACTATGGCTCTCGGTCTTTTATTTTTTGGCACTCCTCTTGCCTTGAGTGCCGACACCGTACCTTCCCCTTTGGATTTGTTTACGTATACGAGCGACATTCTGGAAGACTCGGCGAGTTCTGGGCGTAGTAGTAGTACCTCAGCGGTCAATCAACCGCTTCTGGGGGAACAAGCTATGCCTCCCGCTCTTCCTGTTATGCAGGAAGCTGCTAATCAGGCTCTGCCCTACCCCTATCACAATAATGATATTATAGGGGGGACAGTGTGGAATCCATCCAACGGAGGCTTTTGGGGAGATTCCCCTCTCCTTCAGCCCATGAGATTCAAATGGCCCGGATTGAAGCCGAAAACCTATTCGAGGTCAAGGTCGATATCTATCAGGTCATGGCGGGCCTTCACCCAAGCGGGGATTGGATGGGACGGGGGGCTAGAGCTCTAGATAATCTCCGTACCGCCACAGGGGAGGAGTCCTTAAGTAAGCTCCTTCGAATGCGCGAGGACCTACAGACTGCGGGTTTGCACTCCGCAACCTTCCGGAAATTGGCCGACAGAGTGTTATTCCGGGCGGATGCGGAACAACACTCAGCCACCTAGGACAGGATGAGATCGAGTGTAAGACGCGACGCTCCCTATGATATCTGAGGTATTGTTCCCATGCATCCTTTCTGTTGGTCAACAACCAAGCACATCTCTCTATAGTCATTCACTACTCCGTGCAGGAAAGACTCTCTTTCTATCTGGAGGGAATTTTTTTGTCTAAATCAATCACTATGTTTCCACTCAATTTTCATTACAAAGATGTATCACGTCAGGATCCGTTGCTCAAATTGAATCACGCCAACGTTATGGAAGTTTCTGGATCGTGTGAAATAAGATTAGTACCTAAGGCACCCTATGATTTAATAATAATAAATGGAAAATTGGCTATGGAGATTCCGCACGGTCAGAAATTCATACAGACACAAAGGGGTTCTACAGGAAAGTCGTTTCGATCCAATCCATTCTTGGGGTCAAAAAAAGACAAAGGATATGTCAGTGACCTAGCACGACAAAGCACTCTCCGAGGGCATGGAATGTCTAATTTTTCGGTCAGAATATCGACAGTAATGTCTCTGTTAGATTCAATTCTCGATGGAAACGGAGTTTTGCGAATTCTCCCCAGAACTGGAAGATCATTTCGAGATCTTCGAACATATTCGAGGGTTCAATGTTACTATTGTAACTTCGGCCCACACACAAGATGAGACTTTACACCCGTTGAGCGGCTTTTTGCAAAAAGATGAGGGAGAAACTCAGTAAGAGATGTCGGATAAATATGAATTGAGACGAAAGCTTTATAAAGCCTTTTGTAAAGATTCTGATCTTCCTAGTGATATGCGGGACAAACTTCGTTATAAGTTGTCCAAGTTGCCAAGAAATAGTTCCTTTGCACGAGTAAGAAACCGATGTATTTCCACGGGTCGCCCTCGTTCCGTATATGAGTTATTTCAAATTTCTCGTATCGCTTTTCGTGGATTAGCATCTCGAGGTCCTTTGATGGGCATAAAGAAATCGTCTTGGTAGCAATCGCCAAACCCATAAAACAAGAGTTAGCTCCGCAGCTGGTCCACAAGCAAGGTAAGTAGGTCCATTACCGGCCGGCTCCGGACCGAAAAGACCTAGCGGAGTAATCCCTTATCTCGGATCGGAGATGCTAACAAGGCACGAATCGAAGTGGGGGACCTATCTACCGTCTGTGTCTATCTCCTGTCAAGTATGCTCCCCAGACATAGACTATGTACAGGGTAGTACTCTTGGATATAATATCACCGCGTGAACGTGAACATAACATTAAGTTACGAATGTAACTCCCGAGGGATCGACCACTATTCTAAATAAATTAAGGCAGAGAATTGTTGTTCATTGGAGCGTCGGAGTGCGGGGGTTGTTCCCATCATTGAAGTCAGAGTGGGGGACTGAGCCTTCCGAATGATAAAGAAAAAAAAGTGCTTAGTTTCGTTGGAAAAACCAACGCAAATATCATATTTACTTTATCTCGCCCGGATAGATAGAAAAGGTTGGAGAGAGTTACTTTATGAAATTGTCTCCTTTCTAAAGCTACGCAAGGCGGCCCCACCCCTCTTTTCCCCCCTTTAATGAAAGACCCTCGCCCCCAAAAAATGGGATTAATTAAAAAAAAAGCTTTTTGATTGATTTAGGGCGCAGCGAAACCAATTTATTGAAAGGCGAAAGGGGTCTTACTTACTTGACTTTTCCTGACGCTTAGTGATCCTATTCAAATCAAATTTAGCTATGTTAATCGAACAGGAAAAGTTTTCAGATGATATGGACCCCTGACGAGAACCTCCAATTGCTTAGGGGTCGCACTCTGTCCCGCTTGGTGGATGAAATCTTCTCTCCTTTTATAATTATTTCTCCCACACACCTTAGCCCTCTTTCACCGAAGAGGAAAGAAAAATATTCCAAGCGGACAGAGACCTAAATTTCCATTAGATTCATTCCTAAGCTTGCTTTGTTGCAGTAAGATGATCAGTCCGAGAGTGATGGGGAGAAGATAAAGCTGTCAAAACCCCTCAGATTCAGTCACCGAGCAGTCGTCCGACTCTTCAGTAACCCAGGATGACCCCTTCAACGCTCGCTTCTTTCGCTGCATACCCCCTCCATCCTTCGGAGGTGGAAGAAATAAAAGGTACTATTAAAAATGTTGTATTTATTCTTTTTAAGTAGGGCCCCAGAACGAAAAAAAGGTGGGGGAACCTGAGTTGTCACGATAGGAAAGAGAAAAAAATGACTATAAGGAACCAACAATTATCTCTTCTAAAACAACCTATATCCTCCACACTTAATCAACATTTGATTGATTATCAAACCCCGAGCAATCTTAGTTATTGGTGGGGCTTCGGATCGTTAGCTGGTATTTGTTTAGTAATTCAGATAGTGACTGGAGTTTTTTTAGCTATGCATTACACACCTCATGTGGATCTAGCTTTCAACAGCGTAGAACACGTTATGAGAGATGTTGAAGGGGGCTGGTTGCTCCGTTATATGCATGCTAATGGGGAAAGTATGTTTCTCATTGTGGTTCACCTTTATATTTTTCGTGGTCTATATCATGCGAGTTATAGCAGTCCTAGGGAATTTGTTCGGTATCTCGGAGTTGTAATCTTCCTATTAATGATTGTGACAATTTTTACAGGATACGTAACACCTTGGGGTCAGATGAGCTTTTGGGGAGCTACAGTAATTACAAGCTTAGCTAGCGCCATACCTGTAGTAGGAGATACCATAGTTACTTGGCTTTAGGGTGGTCTCTCCGTGGACAATGCCACCTTAAATCATTTTTTTAGTCTTCATCATTTACTCCCCTTTATTTTAGTAGGCGCCAGTCTTCTTCATCTGGCCGCATTGCATCAATATGGATCAAATAATCCATTGGGTGTACATTCAGAGATGGATCAAATTTCTTTTTACCCTTATTTTTATGTAAAGGATCTAGTAGGTTGGGTAGCTTTTGCTATCTTTTTTTCCATTTGGATTTTTTATGCTCCTAATGTTTTGGGGCATCTCGACGCCCACCCCGCCTCATATTATGCCGGAATTATATTTCCTACCGATCCATGCCATTCTTCGTAGTATACCTGACAAATCTGGAGGTGTAGCCGCAATAGCACCTGTTTTTATATGTCTGTTGGCTTTACCTTTTTTTAAAAGTATGTACGTGCGTAGTTCAAGTTTTCGCCCTATTCACCAAGGAATATTTTGGTTGCTTTTGGCGGATCGCTTACTACTAGGTTGGATCGGATGTCAACCTGTGGAGGCACCATTTGTTACTATTGGACAAATTCCTCCTTTTGTGTTCTTCTTGTTCTTTGCCATAACGCCCATTCCGGGACGAGTTGGAAGAGGAATTCCTAATTCTTACACGGATGAGACTGATCAGTGAAAAATTCTAACATCAATCATTTACGTATTACACCAAGAATTAATTGACAAGCGCATTAGTTTGATAGTTGGCTATGTTGATATAGCTTAGATATGGAAAAGATATTACTAGGGTAGGGCTTAACTTTTAAATCCGGGGTCTTTGTTCCCGAAACTCCCTTCCTCCTCCCCGTCCTTTGAAAGCTAGAAAATTCGCATAGAGGAGTATCCTTATCACGCATGCTTTTCCACTGATGACAAAATGACCTTCTATCCTCTTCTAGGGATTCCTACCCCTATATGGAGAGGGGAAATTATTATTTGAGTATTTTGCATGAATATGCATCTGCGTCGGGAATATCTCATAGCGGGAAGGCCCATAGATCATAAAGAGATGGGAATGGAGGCATTCCAGCCCAACATACTCCGGTGAATGGGTCAAGAGAGATAGAGAGGGGAGTGGGTTACAAGAAGTATAGTGAAGAGTTGAGTGGCTATCCAACCATCCAATCAGCTATGGAGGGTGGTTTCAGCAAGCGGGTAAACCGATGATGACTAGTCAAAACGTAGGCCGATCGTCGCTCATCCCTCGTGTCCTCTCCCGTGAAGTGATTAATCCCTAAAATGGGCATGCAATCCCTATGGAAAAGCCAGCATTCCAATTGGAGTCAATTTCCACCCTCTGATGATCCATTCCGCCCTTCCGTATAGCCAGAAAGGTATGGAATCTTATGGATGACTTGAAGTAGTTCTTCCGCCCCCTCCTCTTTCACCTATCCCTTAACTCCCCAAGGGATTCCGTACAGCTATACAATCACGGTTAATCGCTCGGAGGGAGGGAATAGAAGCAAGCATATTCCGTTCAGTCGGTAATGAATCAATACGCAGGGAAACTTTCTTCCATGGGAATGGCAAGTCTCGGACAGGCTCATATTGGTTGGGTATGCTCTTTTCATAGGCGACTTTCCAGAAGGTCTTCAAGGTGGATATGCTCTTCTTCGATGGTATTTCTGAGAAGAAGATTCATAATTAACTACAATTTTTGACGTCAGCTGTCCTCAAAAAGATATTTATAGCGAGCAGCACTACTAAAAATGTCCAGGGGCTTCAACCAGATTTCGCCCTATGCATCGGGAATTGGATCAAGATCAACTGCTTTTTAATTAAGCTTTTGGATTTGCCTCTCGAATTTACTATTGAAAAGGAAGGGATGTTGGGCGAGGTGATGGCTCTCTTTCAAGATACGCATCTCGAACCAGGTCTCCAACCGGCACGGAAATTGGCCCTGCACTGGGGGTGCCCCTCCCCGGTCTCAAGAACTCGAGCGGTCTTAACTTAATAGGTACTAGTAGCCTATTCGGATTGTATAGCTGCAGGGAAGCATAAATATCGATCAATGTCCTGATTGCAAGGCATTAAGATGTCAATGCCTAGTAGTGAATGTGTTCCCGGTGGGTCTATCGTCAGTGTTCTAGTGCAAATAATATATCTATGTTTTTCAAAGCACGTCAAGACCAAAACAAAGCGAACGGACGGCAGGTTACTCTGATCTCACGCGGGCCTATACTTCGGCAACTAAGAAGGGGGCTGGGAAATAAGGAGGCTCCTAGCTAAACTTGTCTCGTTCGCGATTGAACCCAATGTCAGGAAATGAAAGAGGCCTCCCTAAGCACCTAGCCTGTTTTGATCCTTGTTCCCATTCTCGCCTCGCCCTATCCGACTGGACACCACATCTCGTCTTCAACTCATTCCGACACTGTGAGATCCTATGGTCACGCCTTAGTCCGAAGGGCTAAACGGGCTTTTGGGCTTTATAAAGAAATGTGACTCTCCACCTATTTCATTGTGTGCTTACCTCCCTTCTGCGCTAAAAAAAAAGATAGTAGATAACGTAAGACTTTGCTTGGCTTGCTCCGAGCCATCTTGTTAAGGAAGGGCGGCTAGGGTGGGAAATGAAGAATCATAGAATTCAAAATAAGGAGATAAGAAGGAAGACTCTTAGTTGTTTAATGCGAGCCACTACATAGGTGGAATTTTATAAGCTCCTTTAGGCCCGGCTAGCCCGTGGAGTCTTAGGCTTTTTGCCACTTTCCATGACGCAAGGTCGGGGTCGTTATGAATAGGAGACATAAACACCAAAGCTTTGAAGGATGAGGTTCCAGTTTTCCATTCCTATTATTTATAGGCTTCCAGTGTCCTCAGAAGTCCGCTCTTTTATCTTCGCAGAATTCACCCGGCTCTCTTACTCACCTTCGCGTCTAGGGCATGATATCTTTAATTTAAGATGATTCAATTGGTAAATCGTCTTGTTATTCATCCGGGCCTCTCTACGGGGTTGGAAGAAGGAGTTTTAACCCAAATGAGTTATAGTTCTTCCGAACCGTGTCATTCTCGAAGTATGGCACAACACTCTGTCGAAAACACGAGGCGGGAGTGCGTCGAAGCATGATTTGACCTAGCGACGTGAACCTTGGGTGAGGTGCAGTGCACTAGCAAGCGACTTCCTTCCCCAAAACAAAAAAAAAGAATGCCG
The DNA here is from genome assembly GCF_029867415.1 of Vicia villosa. Classification (NCBI taxonomy): domain Eukaryota; kingdom Viridiplantae; phylum Streptophyta; class Magnoliopsida; order Fabales; family Fabaceae; genus Vicia; species Vicia villosa. The sequence continues at coordinate 136,212 of NW_026705856.1, read as the reverse complement.
CTGTCATTATCATGCGTGAAGCTAAGCTTGATAGGAGCCCGAGCTAAGAGAATAGAGCAAACTCGACGTCACAAAACCAGGGATAGATCGCTCAAGGGAGCAACTCGAGATAGATGAAAGATTCTTTCTCCTGCCCTTCACTTAGAAAGAAAAGTAAATTTTGCAGCACGCACTAATTCCTAAGTTTTGTCGGTCGAATAGCCTTCTTGTGTGACCTTCCACGGGGTGGCAAGCTTTAGATAATAGGGAGGAGGTCCCCATACTACATAAGGCCATAAGCAGTGGCTCGACGGAGATGGTTCGAATCAAGCGAAACCAAAGGCATTCGTTGGCACCCGAGATGCTAAGGATCGAAGACAAACTTTTTTGATATGGAATAGTACTTTCTGTTTGTGCCCCTTTTTACGACCAAGTTACAATGGCTAGCATCTATCTAGGGATGCGCTGCTGTGGTGACGGACGCGATATGAGGACATGCTGAAGGGCCATTGCGAGATCAACGCCTGGCTGGGATGGGAGGAACAAAATAGGGAGCTCAAGGAAAGGAGCAGTTCCTGCCTGGGAACGTTGTATGGCTCGCACGAGAGTCCTTGATGCGGGCCGGCACTTTTCGAGAAAATCAAAGCAGACCATGGGGGACTGACCCGAGCTATAGACAAAGAAGGACTTTGATAGATAGAAGAAGGCACTAAGACATCAGAATGAGGGCTACTTCACTATGAATGGTAACATATGAATTGAAACTAATGCGACGGATGTCAATTACCAAAAACGACTCGACCACTAACTCAGTCCCGCGGGACATTTCTAACACAAGGCCGAAGATGGATGCGAAGAATATTTTACTCTCGAACCATCACACAGATTCCAACCCAACAACCCATGATATAGTAAGAACGGAATGGAAAGGCAAAAAAAAACGATTCTATATGCAGACGTGAAAGCTCTATCGCTAGAAGCATTCATTCTAGCCTATCTTTTTTTTAGAGAGCAACGATTCCCTCGTCTGAGAACCGCCATTCACGCATTATTCCTCCCCACTAAAAAGAGCGATTGAGAATCTCGATAACCTAAAAAAAATGCAGAAGTGAGCGTACCCCAAAGCTATCCTCTCTTCCCCTTTTTTAGCTTTAGCCAACCCCATTTTTTTTCACCTTGAATTGGTCAAAGCAAAAAATATGATAAATAAAAGGAAGAGAGATCAGAAAGATAGGCGGACGACATGACTATAGTATAGGTCGGATGTTTCCGTGAGCAGTAAGCAGCAGATATCCCCTTATTTATTAAATTTTTTAAAGCTGGTGGCCGCCTGTGAATTCTTTCAAGGCAAGGGGCGGCCTAATTCGACATTGTTGTGTACTCTGATCCGGTCAAGGTGGTTTACGTTTACCAGCGCGTAGGCGGTCTAAGTTCCTATGACTGAGTCTTTCTGGCCCCTGTGAACATCTTTTCTTAATGTATTAAAGAGGGCCTCTCTAACTGGTGAAAAATGGTGGGTGTCCACTAACGGCCATTCCTGGCTCGACTCCGATAACACAATTCCGGAAGGAGTCGGTAGTTGGGCACTGGATCCCTTCTGACCTGGAGAACGCGTGACGCTGGGTCGGGGTTTGGTGAACCAAATGGTCGCTCCTCTAGTTGAAGTATCGGGCGCCTTTTTATTTCGTTGCCTAGGTTACACCTTCGGAATACCCCAGAAGGGAATTTATCTCTATTTCCCTCAATCTTCACTTTACGCCACGCCGATTCTCCTTTCGTCATAAGGCGTGGAATTAGACCAAGGGGAATCTCCATAGGAACTAGTCCCTCAGATTTAGCATGTAGGAGATCGAGACACAGCCCCAGGGCTATGAGGAAAGATATAGATCGATCGCCTCAGATAGACAACTACATAGAGGGTCTCTACAAGTCTATATATTCTTTTATATTTCGTTCCCCCCGTAAGATCACCAATGAGGTCTGCAAGTTTCACATCTAAGTAATACCCGATCCGATAGTTTACGATATATATTTAACAACAACATTCTAAGCTAAGAAAGAAGATTTTAAGATATCGGTAGTTGTCCGGTCGTACCCAAACAGTAGGATTCCAGAGGAAAATGCACCTAAGATCAATTATTTCGAGCCGGCTTCTGTGGAAAATTCAGACTTTCTTTTTGATGCTGCCATCACATAAAAACATAAACTTTGAGGCTCAATATCTAAATACATGGAGGAAGGGGAATCAATACAATGAATTTAAAAGCATCAAACCTCTCTTGTTCGGAAGAATCGAAACACATCGAAATGGTACCAGCCGTACTTAATAATAGCAGGATTTGGCAGAAATATGTAAAATTGTCCCTCCTAAGAAGATTATTCCGGAATAAATGGGCAATAGTTAAGAGAGGTGCGCCAGCGGCGAGCAGAAGCAAGGTTATTAGATACCTAAGGAAAGCCCTTCCAGAACCACACGTGCAAGTTTCCCTGCATGTGGCTCGTCCGTGATATCTTATTCGGATTTGCGCGAACTAGCGGACCGATCACTAAGTGGGGATGCTCCCTCCAGCATGAGCGAACCTTTTCAAAACAAGTTAGGAATGGGCCCAGCTAGGTTCTATTGATTATGTCTCCTTCCCCCTTGTCTTGGGGCGTCTTTGGCTGTACGAGAGAAAGCCCGCCATAAAAGTGTTTATCTTCTCGTCCTGGAGAATAGTCCGGTGCGTCCACAGAAGAGGAAATCGCAATGCATCTTGCTCAGCAGGCGTAGCTTGGAGTGGGAGTGTAGCGTGGGTAAGGTAAGTGGCCGCCAGAGAGGAAGCCGGCCTATTAAGCGTCGGAGAAAGCCAGGTGTCAGAGATAAACTTTATTCTTTTCGGCCCGGAGCATTGATTCCCCGTAACGAATAGGCTAGCTCTATCTCTCAATTGCCTATCCTGTGCTCGAGAAGGTCCCCCAGTTCCTCAGCAGCACCTCGAGGTGCATTTAGTTATCTTACATGAGACTCGGGGTATTCCTCACTCCATGGCACCTTACATAAGACTTTTTTCATTATCATCTACCGCCGTTCTTTCATCCCGGCTATTCACGCATGAAGATCGTCGTATGTATGCTCGACTTCGGTTGCCGCTGCGTGTAGGTAGGAGTACATTATGGCAGGATCAGTCACCTTGGCAAACCAACCATCTTCCAAGAAGAATTGAGCTATGCCCTCCCGATCCCTATAGAGCGAAAGAGCTGCCTGGTGATCCCTAGGTTGCAGCACCTCCGGTGGTTAACTCCTCACGCCGCTGCCGCCGTTTCTAGAACCGACCGACGCCTCACCGGCACTGGTACCTACGTAGTATAGTGTCGGTCGCACATTCAACATAGCATTCAGAATCATGTGCCTTCCAGAACCAGGGGTATTCGAGCCAGCTGCGTACGATTAGCCAGCCTTGCGGCTGCAAAAGGATTAGACATCCTCCCATGCTACGGTTCCCTGTGTGTCATACCCCAATTTTTGACCCTAAGATCCTATATCATTCATATCACAATCACTAATCAAGAGCTTCACTTGGAAGTTTTGTTTATGGTGTTGCACTCACCTCATCAATGAGAGGGACCATCAAGCACCAATGATTGTTTACCTTGTATGCATATTATACTAACCCAAATACCAAAAATATTGCTTTGTTTCTTTGTAGGCTTTTGTTTTGTAGGTACCAAGCCAAGACATGCAATAAGCAAGGCATTTTTCACATTTTTGACTGATGAAATCGATTTCCCTACTGGGTAAATCGATTTCCCTGCAGCAATCTTCATCAAAATCACATTCTGGACAGCATGAAATCGATTTCCCTCCTGGGTAAATCGATTTCCCTAGTGTATTTTGCGCCAATTTCTCTTCTGGAACAGAGTGAAATCGATTTCACCCCTGGGGAAATCGATTTCCTTCAGGCAAAATTCAAAAAATATAAGGAGGGAAGCTTGACATCATTTTGGCACCTTTTTCTTTGATCATTTTACCAATTTTCCACCTCATCAAAATTAATCCCTTCATTAAACCCACTTAAACTTCATTTTACCATTTCTTACCATTTAAACACCACTTTAATCATCAATTAAACACAAGCTAATTACCAAACACAAAATGACCAAATTGCCACTACTCTTGCTCCAATTCTATAAATAGAGGCCTTGCCTCTCTCATTTCTAAAGCTTTGAGAGCCAACAAATCCCTTGCAATTTCTCTCCTCATCCCTACCAAATTCACCAAAGCTCTTTTTCTTTCATAAAGTTTGTGAGTCACATCTTGAACCTCACAAACTTTGAGCTAAGCCACCATCCATTTCACTCTTTTTTCTTCAATTGTTGAGAGATCAAGATTTGTGTTGGTGATTCTTGAAGTAGATCCAAGTTTGTGCAAGATTTGGTAAATTTTCTTCATCCTTTTTGTGTATCATGATGTAGATCCTTTGTGGTTTGTGTTCAATGCATCTTTGATGCTATATTGGTGCTATTTGTTGTTGATTTGATGGAAAATTCGTGCTCCAATTGATGTGTGATCATAAGGTGTTTGTATGTTTGTTCAAGTCAAGTTTTATGCCTCTAAATGCTGTTTTTGCTGGATTTTGCACTGAGGAAATCGATTTCCTTAAGGCTCAAATCGATTTCCTGCTGAACGTAACCTGTTTTTTTGAAAACTGCACTATGGAAATCGATTTCCCCCTGCATGAAATCGATTTCCTGCTGGCAGAATGTGGTTTTTTGCCTTTTTTATGCTTGTTTTGGCTTCCTACTTCCTCCACTTCATTAATATCATTGGATCTAGGATGTTGATAGGTTTGAAATGACCTAATCCATAATATTAGATGAATGATATTAATGATAGTGTGAGTTGATTTTCTTTTATGTTTTCATTCTTATTTTCATCTTATCTTTCTTTTGACCGATGAAAGTCTTAACATCTTGAGAATTCTATGAATTCTTGATAAAGACTAGATCAATTTGTGTTTATTCTTATCTTTTTCATCTTGTTTTCTTTGATCAATGAAAGTCTTAACATCTTGAGAATTCTATGGATTCTTGATGAAGACTAGATCAATTTGTTTTCATTCTTATGATTATCTTTTGTGAATTTTATTCTTCTCCCTCCATTTCATTAATATCATTGGATCTAGGATGTTGATAGGTTTGAAAGAACCAAATCCATAATATTAGATGAATGATATTAATGATAATGTGAGTTGATTATCTTTATGCATTTTATCTTCTCCTTCTCCTTTTTTCTTTTGATCGATGAAAGTCTTAATACTTTGAGAATTCTTATGGATTCTTAGTAAAGACTAGATCGTTACCTATTTTCTTTTCGTGCGGTATTGCTTTCGGAAGGCGATCTACATATCGTTCTTCTCGCATGCATTAGCACATAAAGTTTTGACCGGCCTCGTTGTAGGGTGATTTCTACATAAATCACTTGGCGATCTGCTTAACATAGCGCAATATTTCGTGTCCCGAATAAAAAAAAATCAAATATGGAAGAGAATTGTATGCGGTTGATTTAAGACTTGTGGAGGTTTTTATCGTGTAGTCGCTATGATTTTATCAAGCTTCTGATAAGCCCCATTGACTTTAAATCCGAGTACATCATTCACTCACCATAGATTTTCATACTAACTTTGATAACATACTTGACAAGTTTCAAGATGGTTATCTTTAACATTTAACAACTAACTTTAATTTCCACATCTTTACTATACCGCTCTTTATATTACCGCTCTTTATATTTCTCGCTTTATCGCTTTACTTTATCATTTCATCATATTTACTTTCCGTCATTTTTCTTTTGTCCACTTGGACCATACTCTATTTTTCTTGCTAAAACACTAATAAATAACCAAAATCTAAAAAATACATAAGGCTCTCTTTGGACTATCGGTTACTATCCTTAGCAATTTGGAGATTCGGACTTATGGACCTAGTACCTCTGGACTCATTCTATTATTATCCTGTGATTGTTCTTGTCTGTCTGGCATTGTACTGTTGTATGTTTTTGTGTGCAGGTATTTCCTTTTAAGCCCTTGATGGTTAATTCCAAGGCATTGATATAAGGATTTTACCCGAAAACAGCCGTTACTCTGCCCGATTTTCGTCAGAACCTTAATGTGCTTAATGCAAAGTGGTGCTAAGACAATAAATTCATCTGGATCCCCAAGTGTTAATGTGTTGGTATTGATAAATCCAAAGGATGGGAAAACTACCTTGACTCTTAATGTCAAGTGTTGGCTTCTTAATTTGGTTAGACCGTTTCTTTCCTTAGCTTTTATTTTATGCATTAGGTTAGCCTCTTCATCTCCTCCCATTCTTAAATTTTCAAAATCTTCTCCCTTTTTCCAAAACATTCTTATGTTTGCAAACCTTTTCAAAACCTTTTCTCAAAAATATCTTTCGCCCTTAGTGGCTTTTCTTCAAAAGTTTAGACACCGTTAACTGTCGAAACGAGTGGTTATACCCCACGATTTTGAAATTGATTGATAATAATGAGATCTTTTCCGCGTGAGAGAGCTAGTGGCATACTCGTTGATTTTATCCGAGTTGGAGCCCTTCTTTCATTTGCGATGCAAAGAACTTGTTTGTTCTCATGCTCAAGATCAATGGCTGAGTATTTCTCTCTAACGACACCAAAGTGTTTATTCGTTTTAAAAACGTTTTTTCCCAAAAGCGGAACTACATTAGCTCTGACTTCTCCATTGCACCGAGGAGGTATGTAGGCCCAAAGCTTAACGCTTTGCCGAGCTTATTTTGAAAATAAAACAAACCGTTTTTTAGCACACACACAACACAGATTTTCAAAAAGGTTCCCGTGGAGTACCACGGATATGAGGGGTGCTTTAAACCTTCCCCTGATATAATCAACACCCGAACCTGAGTTCTCTTTCTTGTTTTAAAAACAAAACTTTGGGTTTTACGTTCTTTTCCCTTTTCCTTTGAAAAAATAAAGCGCGGTGGCGATTTCAAAACGGAATATTGATTCAAGTCAATCCCATGGCTTCGATGTCAGATTTTCCCCGCTACAGAAAAATGGCGACTTCACTGGGGATCCAATTTTTAAGTGTGTTAAGCCTATTTTTGTTTATCTGTGTGTTTTTATCTGTATATATTGTTGTGTGCTTTGTTTGTTATTTTCTTCTTTTTTTCTTTTGGTGCTCGATGGTTCCTCGGTGATGAGATAAAGTTCTAACCCGAACTTTGGTGAGTAACTTGAGATAGGAGGTGGTAAGACCAATAGTCGCATGTCAGGAGCAATCCTTACCATGAGCGTCATATGGTGGAACCCCAATCAGTGGAGGCCTCATGGAAGGTAGTAGAGGTTGTTACGAACCATCGTGATAACGCTATTACTTTCAATAGTGAGTGTCCGTAGAAGCTGAATGGCCTAGAACCTTTTTAACCAATCTAAGCCTTTTAGGATGTAGTGCAGAAACAAGATCAAGTACCAATTTGAGCTTGTTGTCATGCGATACTACGCTCAGACGAGGTCTTTTTAGGCATATTATTGGCGCCCATGAGCAATTGTGCGTGCCGGTAATATCCGATAGAAGATTGAAAACTCTGGGAACCTTTGTAGAACCCGATTGGCAGGTACAAACTTCCCTAGATCACTCCTTGTGGGATGGGTAGACCCATGGCTCCATGCTCGTGACGTCGAACCTTTGAACCTGGACTGTGTGATTTTGTGTGATTTGATGTGATCTTGTGTGCTCTTGATTGTGATTGGTGCATAAACCATGCATTCATGCATTCATAAAAATGACATTCACAAAATGGTTTTCAAGGAACTTAGAGGCATTTTTTGTAAACATAACAGGTACCATGGATCAAAAGAGAAGCATCAAGAAGTACACTTTCAGAAATTCAAGTGCAAAGGAATTGAAAGAGCTAGCAACTTTGGTTCCTAATCTTGACAACTTCAAAAACCGTTATGGGAAATTGATTTCTATCTTGAAGACTAAAGTGGAAAAGGGGATTCTTGAGACTCTTGTGCAGTTCTATGACCCAGTTTATCATTGTTTCACTTTTCCTGATTATCAGCTTATGCCCACTTTGGAGGAGTATTCTTATTGGATTGGTTTACCGGTTACAAATGACATACCGTTTAGTGGTCTGGAGAAAGAGCCTGAGGTTGATGAGATAGCAGAGCTTCTTCATTTGAAGATATCAGATGTAAAAGCAAATATGACCAAAAAAGGAGGAATTTGGGGGTTGACTTCTAAGTTCTTGATTGGAAAAGCTTCTATGTTGGCTAGTAAAGGAAGTATGATTGCTTTTGAGACATTTTTGGCCTTGCTCATCTATGGTTTGATACTCTTTCCCAACATTGACCATTTTGTCGATGTTAATGCTATTCGGATTTTCATGATTGGGAATCCTGTGCCTACTTTGCTTGGGGATACTTACCATTCCATTCACCATAGGAATGATAAGAAAGGTGGACTTATCAATTGTTGTACTCCTTTGCTCTATAAGTGGTTTATTTCGCACTTACCTCAAGCTAAGAGTTTCTTGAACAATCCTGATGGTCTCTCATGGTCTCAGAAGATCATGCCTCTTACTAATGGGAATATCCATTGGTACAATCCTGCTTATGACATTGGTGAGATTATTGATAGTTGTGGAGAATTCCCTAATGTACCTCTTCTTGGTATACAAGGAGGAATTACCTACAACCCCATTCTTGCAAGGCGTCAATTTTGCTATCCTATGAAGGAGCGACCCGCTAGTATTCTCGTGTCAGGAATCTTCTATCTTAATCAAGATGGAAATTCGGATATGAGAAATCGGTTTGTGCGTGCTTGGCACCATGTTGATAGGAAGAGACATTTGGGAACAAAACAATGTGTTGCTCTCAAAGACTATACTGATTGGGTTCGAGCTAGAGCTCATACTTTTCAGATGCCTTATTTACTCGAGGAGCCTTCTCTACCCATTGCTCCACCATTGCCTCTCACTACTCCTGTTGAAAGTAGTGAAGAACATCTAGAGCTCGTGGCTAAGTTGAGAGCGGAAAGAGATGCTTTGGAGTTTGAAAACAAAGAGTTGAAGATACACTTGAAAGAAAAAGATGAAATGCTTGATATCCAAGATGGTTGGTTGATGGAAAAGGAAGATCAGATTCGTCATCAAGAAGAGTTGCTTCAACAACATGGTGAAAAGCGAAAGAGACCACAAGAAGATTCAGTTGCATGGAAAGAAGTTGCTGATAAGCTGATGGTCGAGAATGCTCATTTGAAGGCCTTTTATGAAGATGAATTGGAGAAGCTCCGTAGGAAGCTGCAAAGAGGAGTTGGATCTTCATCCGAAGTGTTTCCTTCTAGTTTTTAGCCTTTCCCTTTGTTTTGTAATTTTGGATCTTTGAATCCTTTTGTATGTTTTTCCATGATTAATGAAAGAATATTGTTATGTTTTATGATGTTTTGCTAATGTTTACAATTAATGTCTTAAAAGTTCCTTAAAAAACCAAAAAATCATTTGCATTGCATTTCATGCATCATTCTGCATTTTGGTCTTGCTTCCGAGAGTATTCCCGAGGTCTTATTCAGTGTTCTTCATACAGAATCAAGCTGTCTCACCGGTATAACACTCGAGCTAACTGCAAGAAGAAGATGGAAGGTCTTGAACAAGAGAATCGTGAATTACGTGAAGAGGTTGTTACTTTGAGATCTGGTGTGGATCGTCTCACTGCTCTGGTTGAGACATTGATGGCTGCTCAGAATCAGAATCAGAATCAAGTTCCTCCTTCCAATGCCCAAACTCAGGGTCAGACCACTGTGATTTCTGAAATTGCTGCTACAACCATTCCTGCTATTCCTGTTGGTGCTACTCAGCAACGAATGCCTAATGGATATCCCTGGGGCATGCCTGAAGGTTATTTGTCTGTTCCTGAGATGACTCGTCCGTTGACTCCTGTTATGGTCAACACCTCTCCTATTGTTCATACTGGTCCTTTTGTCCCAGAGCCCATTTATGATGCTGCTCCAAGTGAAATTCATGACAGAATGGATGGTTTCCAAGATCAGTTTGAAGAACTGCAGAAAGAGATGAAAGCCTTACGTGGGAAAGAACTGTTTGGAAAGAATGTGCACGATCTTTGCCTTGTTCCCAATGTGAAAGTACCTGCTAAGTTCAAACTGCCTGAATTTGAGAAATACAAAGGAAATTCCTGTCCTCAGGCACACCTGGTGATGTATATCAGGAAGATGTCCACTCACACTGATGATCAACGTCTGTTGATTCACTATTTCCAAGATAGTTTGACTGGAGCTGCTTCTAAGTGGTATATGGGCCTTGATAGCACCCATATCCGCACTTTCAATGACTTAGCTGAAGCGTTTGTGAAGCAATACAAGTATAATGTGGACATGGCTCCTGATAGGGATCAATTGCGAGCTATGGTGCAGAAAGAGAAGGAATCCTTCAAGGAATATGCTCAAAGATGGCGTGAGGTTGCCGCCCAAGTGATTCCTCCGATGGAAGAAAAAGAGATGACTAAGATTTTTCTAAAGACTCTTGGTCCATTTTACTATGAGAAGATGATTGCAAGTGCTCCTGTAGATTTCACTGAAATGGTGGGTATGGGTGTCAGATTGGAAGAAGCTGTGCGAGAGGGTCGTTTGGTTCGAAATGACAATTCATCTGGTGGTGCGAAGAAGTACGGTTCTTCATTCCAGAAGAAGAAAGAGTCAGATGCCAATGCTGTTTCTCATGGGAGGAATAGTCGAGTCAGGAATCAATCTCAACAAGTGGCGTCAGTGACTCCTGTTGTGAATTCAGTGCCTGTAGCTCCTGTTAATCAACAACCAGCAAGGCGGAATCCGTATCCTCGAGTTAATGTTGATCCTATCCCTATGACATACACTGAACTGTATCCTGCTCTAATTCATAAGAAGCTGGTTCAACCAAGGTCACCACCTCCTGTGCCAGAGAAACTCCCTTGGTGGTACAAGGCTGATGCCACTTGTGCTTTTCATCAGAATGCTCCTGGGCATGATTTGGAAAATTGCTGGCCCCTGAAGAATGAAGTTCAAAGATTGGTCCGTTCTGGAATGCTTTCTTTCCGTGATATTGGTCCAAATGTGAAGAACAATCCGTTGCCAACTCATGAAACGTCTGCCGTGAATATGGTATATGGTTGCCCTGGGAAGTATAAGATTTATCGTGTGGAACACATCAGAGGATCATTGGTGGAGATGCATGCTACTCTGTGTGAATATAGTCATTATGAGCATAATCATACTGCTTGTAGGATTTGTTCAGTCAATCCTCGAGGATGTTACATTGTGAGAAGAGACTTGCAAGAGATGATAGATCAAAGGCTTATTGAGATTCTGAGGGATAGAGATGAAGATGATGTCAATGTGATTGAACCATACTTTGAAATCCCAGAATGTGTAGAGATTGGTTATTATGGCAAAGCTGCTGTGGAACCTCTTGTGATATGTTTGCCTGGATCTGTACCTTATAGTTCTGATAAAGCTGTACCTTACAGATACAATGCCACCATGCTGGAAGCTGGAAAAGAAGTCGAGATTAAGTCTCTGTCTTCTGTTGAGAATATAGCAGATGTTAGTAGAGTGACTAGAAGCGGACGAGTTTTTACTCAGCCCCAAACAGTTGTGGATGTCCAGAGGAATGTTACTCAGGTGCCTGTGAACAATAATGATGCGACAAAGGTGAATGCTGGGTCATCTTTAGGGAAGGATATGGATGAGATTTTGAAGCTTATCAAGATGAGTGATTATAAGATTGTGGATCAGTTGCATCGCACTCCGTACAAGATCTCTATAATGGAGTTGTTGGCGAATTCTCCTGCTCATAGGGATTCTTTGATGAAGATACTTGATCAAGCCTTTGTGGATCATGATGTGACGCTGGATCAGTTTAATGGGGTTGTGAGTAATATCACTGCATGTAACAATTTGAGCTTCAGTGATGAAGATTTGCCTGAGGAAGGAAGAAATCATAATTTGGCTTTGCACATCTCTGTCAGTTGTAAAGAGGACTCAATGTCCAATGTGTTGATTGATACTGGATCATCTCTGAATGTCATGCCAAAATCCACTCTTGCTAAGCTATCTTATGGTGGCACACCAATGAGATTTAGCAATGTGATCGTCAAGGCTTTTGATGGATCGAAGAAATCAGTGGTCGGAGAGGTTGATTTGCCTATTAGTATTGGACCATTTGTCTTCAAGATTACTTTTCAAGTGATGGACATTTTCCCTGCATACAGTTGCTTATTAGGACGCCCATGGATCCATGATGCTGGGGCAGTTACTTCAACTCTTCACCAAAAGTTGAAATTTGTGAAAGATGGAAAGATGGTCGTTGTGAATGGAGAACAAGCTTTGCTGATTAGTCATCTCTCTTCGTTCCGTACCATAGAAGCTGATGAAGTGGTCATTGGAACTGCATTCCAAGCCCTGTCTGTTAATGATGAATTCAAAAAGGATGAAGCTTCCATTTCCTCCTTCAAAGATGCTCAACTGGTGGTTCAGAATGGACATTCAGGAGTCTGGGGACAAGTGGTGAGTCTACAAGAAAACAGGAATAGAGCTGGTCTAGGATTTTCTGCCTCAGACAAGTCTGTGATAAAGCCTGAGTCTGCTTTTCGTCCTTATCAAGAGATGTTTCATAGTGCTGGGTTTCTACACCCAACTCTTCCAGAGGTGGATGCTATTGTTGGAGACAAACCAGAGCCAGAAGTGCCAAACTTCGTGACCCATGGAAAGATGATTAAGAATTGGATCACCATTGACATTCCTGAGTGTACTCATGTCTCAAAGTAATTTGCTTTTATGTTTTTCAAAATCCTTTCATTCTGCCCAAGATGAAAGTGAAGTTGTTGGGGCTGTTTTCTGTTTGTTTTAAACATTAAAATCATCAATAAAAGTCATTTTGTTTCTGCATATAAATGCTTTTTATCTTTTTGCTTTTTCTGGAAAGTGGTAACACAAAAAACCTTAAAAAATGTTTTCATTTTCCATAATCTGCACGATTACATGTTGCATATATCTTTCCTTTCCTGAGATAATAATCATTTGTGCAGATTAATCAATAAAACCGTTGAAAGTAATGACCCTGCGCCCTCTCCTAACTTCGAGTGTCCTGTGTATGAGGCGGAAGAAGAGAGTGATGAATGTATTCCTGATGAGATTTCCCGACTGCTTGAGCACGAGGAAGACACTATTCAGCCGTATAAAGAGCCGTTAGAAGTCATCAACTTGGGTTCTGAAGAAGATAAAAAGGAAGTCAAGATTGGGGCACTGCTTGATCAAGATGTTAAGAAGAGGATGGTAGAGCTTCTTAAAGAGTATGTTGACATTTTTGCGTGGTCCTACCAAGATATGCCTGGGTTGGACACAGATATTGTGGAGCATCGTTTGCCGTTAAAACCAGAATGTCCTCCTGTCAAGCAAAAGTTAAGAAGGAGTCATCCTGATATGGCAGAAAAGATCAAGAATGAGGTCTTGAAACAGATTGATGCAGGTTTCCTTGTTACTTCTGTATATCCTCAATGGATTGCCAATATTGTGCCCGTTCCAAAGAAAGATGGAAAAGTTCGCATGTGCGTGGATTATAGAGATTTGAACAAAGCCAGTCCGAAAGATGATTTTCCTCTACCTCACATTGATATGTTGGTAGATAGCACTGCAAAGTTTGAAGTTTTCTCCTTTATGGATGGTTTTTCAGGATACAACCAGATTAAGATGGCACCTGAAGACATGGAAAAAACAACCTTTATCACACCATGGGGGACATTCTGTTACAAAGTGATGCCTTTTGGGTTGAAGAATGCTGGTGCGACATATCAGAGGGCCATGACTACTCTTTTTCATGATATGATGCACAAAGAAATTGAGGTTTATGTGGATGACATGATTGCCAAGTCCCAGTCAGAGGAGGGGCACATGGAAGATCTTTTAAAGTTGTTTCAGCGTTTGAGAAAGTATCGTCTCCGCTTGAACCCAAACAAATGCACTTTTGGTGTCCGTTCTGGAAAGTTATTGGGTTTTGTTGTCAGTCAGAGAGGAATTGAAGTAGATCCTGATAAAGTCAAAGCAATTCGGGAGATGCCAGCACCAAAGACTGAAAAACAAGTGAGAGGTTTCCTCGGACGTCTGAATTATATCTCCAGGTTCATTTCCAATATGACTGCTACCTGTGAGCCGATCTTCAAGCTTTTAAAGAAAAATCAGGGATGTGTGTGGAATGAAGATTGTCAGAAAGCTTTTGACAACATCAAAGAATATCTGCTTGAACCTCCCATTTTGCTCCCTCCAGTTGAGGGAAGACCTCTGATTATGTACCTCACAGTGCTTGAGAATTCAATGGGATGTGTGTTGGGTCAGCATGACGAGTCTGGTCGAAAAGAGTATGCAATATACTACCTTAGCAAAAAGTTTACCGAGTGCGAAACAAGATACTCGCTGCTTGAGAAAACTTGCTGTGCTTTGGTGTGGGCTGCTCGCCGACTGAGACAGTATATGTTGAACCACACCACCCTATTGATCTCCAAAATGGATCCAATTAAGTATGTATTTGAGAAACCTGCATTAACTGGAAGGATTGCTCGCTGGCAAATGTTGCTATCAGAATATGATATTGAATATCGAGCTCAGAAAGCTGTGAAAGGAAGTGTGTTGGCAGAGTACCTCGCTCACCAACCAATTGATGATCATCGATCTATCAGAATGGACTTCCCAGATGAAGATATAATGTATTTGAGATCTCAAGATTGGGATGAACCATTGCCAGAAGAAGGGCCGGATCCTGAATCCAAATGGGGTTTAATTTTTGATGGAGCTTCTAATGTTCATGGCCATGGAATTGGCGCCATTATCATCACTCCACATGGATCGCATGTTCCTTTCACTGCAAGGATATGTTTTGATTGTACAAATAATATTGCTGAGTATGAAGCTTGCATCATGGGACTTGAAGAGGCCATTAATCTGAGAATTAAGATTCTTGATGTTTATGGAGATTCTGCACTTGTGATTAATCAGATTAAAGGAGAATGGGAAACTCGTCATCCTGGTTTAATTCCTTACAAAGATTACGCCAGAAGGTTATTGACATTCTTCAACAAAGTTGAATTCCACCACATCCCACGAGATGAGAATCAGATGGCCGATGCTTTAGCCACATTGTCTTCCATGTACAAAGTGAATTTCCATAATGAGGAACCTCAGATTACAATCAGGCGTCTTGATAGACCTGCTCATGTATTTGTAGTTGAGGAAGCAACAGATGAAAAGCCTTGGTATTTCGATATTAAGCACTTCCTTCAGACTCAAGAGTACCCACTTGGGGCATCAAATAAAGACAAGAAAACTTTGAGGAGATTGGCTGGCAGTTTCTTCATCAATGCTGATGTTTTGTATAAAAGAAATTATGACATGGTTTTGCTCAGATGCGTGGATAGACACGAAGCAGACATGTTGATGCATGAAATTCATGAAGGTTCTTTTGGTACCCATGCCAATGGACATTCGATGGCTAAAAAGATGCTTAGAGCAGGTTACTATTGGTTGACAATGGAATCTGACTGCTACAAGTTTGTAAAGAAGTGTCACAAGTGTCAAGTGTATGCTGACAAGATTCATGTGCCTCCGACACTTCTCAATGTTATTTCTTCCCCATGGCCTTTCTCTATGTGGGGTATTGATATGATTGGCATGATTGAACCCAAGGCTTCGAATGGACATCGATTCATCCTGGTAGCAATCGATTACTTCACCAAGTGGGTAGAAGCTGCTTCATATGCTAATGTGACAAAGCAAGTTGTGGTCAGATTTATCAAAAACAACATCATCTGCAGATATGGTGTACCGAGCAAGATCATCACTGACAATGGCTCGAATCTGAACAATAGCATGATGAGAGAACTGTGTGAAAGCTTCAAGATTGAACATCACAACTCTTCGCCTTACAGGCCCAAGATGAATGGAGCTGTTGAAGCAGCAAATAAGAACATTAAGAAAATTGTGCAAAAGATGGTTGTCACGTACAAGGACTGGCATGAGATGCTCCCATTTGCTTTGCATGGGTACCGTACATCTGTTCGCACTTCAACAGGGGCAACTCCCTTTTCTTTGGTTTATGGTATGGAAGCAGTGCTCCCTATTGAGGTTGAGATTCCATCATTGAGAGTTTTAATGGAAACCAAGTTATCTGAGGCTGAATGGTGTCAGAGTAGGTTTGATCAATTGAATTTGATAGAAGAAAAGAGAATGACGGCTTTATGCCATGGTCAGTTATATCAGAAAAGAATGAAGAAAGCATTTGATAAGAAGGTTCGACCTCGTGTATTCAGAGAAGGCGACCTCGTGCTCAAAAGGATCTTGTCTTTCACCTCTGATTCAAGGGGCAAGTGGACTCCTAATTTTGAAGGACCATATGTTGTTAAGAAAGCCTTCTCTGGCGGTGCATTAATTCTTGCAACTATGGATGGAGAGGAGCTCCCACGTCCCGTGAATGCTGATGTAGTCAAGAAATACTTCGCCTAAATAATAAAAGAACAGCTCGCTAAGTTGAAAACCCGAAAGGGCGGCTTAGGCAAAAAAGAGCGTCTCGGTGGATTGAAAACCCGAAAGGGCGGTCCAGGCAAAAATTAGAGACATAAACAGAATAAAATACCCGGTGGACTGAAAACCCGAAAGGGCGGTCCAGGCAAAAGTTAGGGATTCATGGCAAGTAACTACATCAGACAAGACTTGATCATCAGCAGTCATCTGTTTATCATGAAGAAGTTCAACACTTTTCAACGGAAGCCTTTGCTCAGGAATTCCCAGTTGAGAGAGAGGATGGGGTCATTACATTTCAATGTACCTTTTCCACAAAATTACCACTTTCCAAACTTTGTAAATAATCCATGGGGTCTTGCCTTTTGCAGGCTACCATTCTATTAAGAAAGTTTGAGCCTTTACCTTTTCATTTGGCAATCTTATTTCTTTCATATCTCTCAAAATGTCATTTATTGTTGATAGTAATTTTTGAAACAAAGAGAAAATTGATTTCAACAAAATCCTTTTGAAAATTATAAAAGAATTTTTACTTTGATTCATGAGTGCATTACAAGGAATGGATATGTTGATGTATTCATATGCAAAAGAACGTATTACACTCAATACACCTTTGGCCTGGTTCGAGTTTGGTTTAGAACTCAACTACGGTGTTCTCTCAGTTTCAATGTTCCCTAGTGTTGGGTAGCATATATTTTGAAGCCATCAAAAGATTGATAGCAGTTTCTGCTCTGGTGTTCAGCTTGGGACATGCTTGATCATGTCATCTTTGTACACCATCTCTTTCATCGTCAGTGGTACGTCGATGTATATCTCTTTCTACCTCCAGTGGGACGTTGGTAGTTCACCTTCAGTGGAACGTTGGTGTATTTTGTTATCTTCATCGTCAGTGGTACGTCGATGTATTTCTCTTTCTACCTCCAGTGGGACGTTGGTAGTTCACCTTCAGTGGAACGTTGGTGTATTTTGTTATCTTCATCGTCAGTGGTACGTCGATGTATATCTCCTTCTACCTCCAGTGGG
Source organism: Vicia villosa (assembly GCF_029867415.1). Lineage (NCBI taxonomy): Eukaryota > Viridiplantae > Streptophyta > Magnoliopsida > Fabales > Fabaceae > Vicia > Vicia villosa. The sequence goes on along the minus strand of NW_026705856.1, from coordinate 118,645 downwards.
ACGTTGGTAGTTCACCTTCAGTGGAACGTTGGTGTATTTTGTTATCTTCATCGTCAGTGGTACGTCGATGTATTTCTCTTTCTACCTCCAGTGGGACGTTGGTAGTTCACCTTCAGTGGAACGTTGGTGTATTTTGTTATCTTCATCGTCAGTGGTACGTCGATGTATATCTCTTTCTACCTCCAGTGGGACGTTGGTAGTTCACCTTCAGTGGAACGTTGGTGTATTTTGTTATCTTCATCGTCAGTGGTACGTCGATGTATTTCTCTTTCTACCTCCAGTGGGACGTTGGTAGTTCACCTTCAGTGGAACGTTGGTGTATTTTGTTATCTTCATCGTCAGTGGTACGTCGATGTATATCTCCTTCTACCTCCAGTGGGACGTTGGTAGTTCACCTTCAGTGGAACGTTGGTGTATTTTGTTATGTGTTATCGTTAATGGTACGGCGATACATCTCTTTCTACCTCCAGTGGGACGTTGGTAGTTCACCTTCAGTGGAACGTTGGTGTATTTTGTTATCTTCATCGTCAATGGTACGTCGATGTATATCTCTTTCTACCTCCAGTGGGACGTTGGTAGTTCACCTTCAGTGGAACGTTGGTGTATTTTGTTATCTTCATCGTCAGTGGTACGTCGATGTATATCTCTTTCTACCTCCAGTGGGACGTTGGTAGTTCACCTTCAGTGGAACGTTGGTGTATTTTGTTATCTTCATCGTCAGTGGTACGTCGGTGGTATATGTCTCTTTCATGCCTTCATTGGAACGTTGGTATGTGTTATCGTCAGTGGTACGGCGGTACATATCTTATCATCAGTGGTACGGTGGTATATGTCTCTTTCATGCCTTCATTGGAACGTTGGTATGTGTTATCGTCAGTGGTACGGCGGTACATCTCTTCATCAGTGGTACGGTGGTATATGTCTCTTTCATGCCTTCATTGGAACGTTGGTATGTGTTATCGTCAGTGGTACGGCGGTACATCTCTTCATCAGTGGTACGATGATCTGATTTCTGTTAACAGATGATGGATATTCAGATGCATACTTTCTCATCCCCAGTGAAAGAGGATGACCCCTTTTCTTATCCCCAGTGAAAGAGGATGCTATAACATCTCTGACGCGAAGTGTTTTTCCCCAGAGAAATTTCTTTTCCCACTAAAATTCCGTCTCCAACAAAGTCTTGCTTTCCCCAGAGGAGTTCCTACTTACAGGACATTTGTTTCCCCAGCGGAGTTATATCAAGACATTTGTTTCCCCAGCGGAGTTATATCAAGATATTTGTTTTCCCCAGTGGATCACCTGATACTCCCCAGTGTTATCATTATCATCACATGCATTCATTGACATTGCATTGCATCTTAGGATCAAAAATTGTGTTTTATATATTTAAGTCTCTTCGATTTTTGTCAAAAACGAAGATTTCCAATCATCGTATTTCCAAATCGAAGAAACTTAAATAGGGGCATCTGTCATACCCCAATTTTTGACCCTAAGATCCTATATCATTCATATCACAATCACTAATCAAGAGCTTCACTTGGAAGTTTTGTTTATGGTGTTGCACTCACCTCATCAATGAGAGGGACCATCAAGCACCAATGATTGTTTACCTTGTATGCATATTATACTAACCCAAATACCAAAAATATTGCTTTGTTTCTTTGTAGGCTTTTGTTTTGTAGGTACCAAGCCAAGACATGCAATAAGCAAGGCATTTTTCACATTTTTGACTGATGAAATCGATTTCCCTACTGGGTAAATCGATTTCCCTGCAGCAATCTTCATCAAAATCACATTCTGGACAGCATGAAATCGATTTCCCTCCTGGGTAAATCGATTTCCCTAGTGTATTTTGCGCCAATTTCTCTTCTGGAACAGAGTGAAATCGATTTCACCCCTGGGGAAATCGATTTCCTTCAGGCAAAATTCAAAAAATATAAGGAGGGAAGCTTGACATCATTTTGGCACCTTTTTCTTTGATCATTTTACCAATTTTCCACCTCATCAAAATTAATCCCTTCATTAAACCCACTTAAACTTCATTTTACCATTTCTTACCATTTAAACACCACTTTAATCATCAATTAAACACAAGCTAATTACCAAACACAAAATGACCAAATTGCCACTACTCTTGCTCCAATTCTATAAATAGAGGCCTTGCCTCTCTCATTTCTAAAGCTTTGAGAGCCAACAAATCCCTTGCAATTTCTCTCCTCATCCCTACCAAATTCACCAAAGCTCTTTTTCTTTCATAAAGTTTGTGAGTCACATCTTGAACCTCACAAACTTTGAGCTAAGCCACCATCCATTTCACTCTTTTTTCTTCAATTGTTGAGAGATCAAGATTTGTGTTGGTGATTCTTGAAGTAGATCCAAGTTTGTGCAAGATTTGGTAAATTTTCTTCATCCTTTTTGTGTATCATGATGTAGATCCTTTGTGGTTTGTGTTCAATGCATCTTTGATGCTATATTGGTGCTATTTGTTGTTGATTTGATGGAAAATTCGTGCTCCAATTGATGTGTGATCATAAGGTGTTTGTATGTTTGTTCAAGTCAAGTTTTATGCCTCTAAATGCTGTTTTTGCTGGATTTTGCACTGAGGAAATCGATTTCCTTAAGGCTCAAATCGATTTCCTGCTGAACGTAACCTGTTTTTTTGAAAACTGCACTATGGAAATCGATTTCCCCCTGCATGAAATCGATTTCCTGCTGGCAGAATGTGGTTTTTTGCCTTTTTTATGCTTGTTTTGGCTTCCTACTTCCTCCACTTCATTAATATCATTGGATCTAGGATGTTGATAGGTTTGAAATGACCTAATCCATAATATTAGATGAATGATATTAATGATAGTGTGAGTTGATTTTCTTTTATGTTTTCATTCTTATTTTCATCTTATCTTTCTTTTGACCGATGAAAGTCTTAACATCTTGAGAATTCTATGAATTCTTGATAAAGACTAGATCAATTTGTGTTTATTCTTATCTTTTTCATCTTGTTTTCTTTGATCAATGAAAGTCTTAACATCTTGAGAATTCTATGGATTCTTGATGAAGACTAGATCAATTTGTTTTCATTCTTATGATTATCTTTTGTGAATTTTATTCTTCTCCCTCCATTTCATTAATATCATTGGATCTAGGATGTTGATAGGTTTGAAAGAACCAAATCCATAATATTAGATGAATGATATTAATGATAATGTGAGTTGATTATCTTTATGCATTTTATCTTCTCCTTCTCCTTTTTTCTTTTGATCGATGAAAGTCTTAATACTTTGAGAATTCTTATGGATTCTTAGTAAAGACTAGATCGTTACCTATTTTCTTTTCGTGCGGTATTGCTTTCGGAAGGCGATCTACATATCGTTCTTCTCGCATGCATTAGCACATAAAGTTTTGACCGGCCTCGTTGTAGGGTGATTTCTACATAAATCACTTGGCGATCTGCTTAACATAGCGCAATATTTCGTGTCCCGAATAAAAAAAAATCAAATATGGAAGAGAATTGTATGCGGTTGATTTAAGACTTGTGGAGGTTTTTATCGTGTAGTCGCTATGATTTTATCAAGCTTCTGATAAGCCCCATTGACTTTAAATCCGAGTACATCATTCACTCACCATAGATTTTCATACTAACTTTGA